>NC_091128.1:57969321-57981821 GCF_040183065.1 Periplaneta americana | reverse complement strand
ACGTAGAGTGAAAACCCGGGTTCAAATCCCGGCGCCGGAGAGAATTTTTCTCCGTTCCATTACTCTTTCATCGCATGTCAGAGACTGTCGAACAATATCGATTTTCAAAGTTAAATTAAAGAATCACATTGTGAATTGCTTGTTGAACACCTGTCAGGTTGCGCAACTTCGGCTTAACCTGGATATAATAAATATTGTAATTAAGATGCTGTTATTAGTTTTACCTTTAATATCTAATGTATTATTATTATTATTATTATTATTATTATTATTATTATTATTATTATTATTATTATTATTAGACCACGGTAGTTTATGCACTAAAAGATCTGAAAATATGCAAGCAACTATGCAGTAAAAACTGTTGAAACATGCACTAAAATTGAGATATCTGCAATAAAATAAATTTTATAGGTTTAATAATACGATAAAATGAAAATAACACGTAATAAATGTCAAGAAGTCATATTGCACAGAAGACGATTTTCCCGTGAGTACAAAAATATTTGTTTTCAGAAACCCAATAAATCTTTTCTAGTACTTTTTTATTTCGACATGTCTTGTAAGCAGATAGATCATGCACTGGTTTCTTGCCTGATTGTGCAGTAAAACTTTTTGAAATTAAAATTTACACTCCATGACACTTCATTGTCGCAGATGTTTAAAATAAATTCAGTTTTATTTCTATGGAATCAGAGCGCACTAGCAACATTGTCTTCGCAGCTGTTCCATGACCTCACCAACACGTGACTTTATTGTCGCAGGTGTATAAATACCTACATCCATTTTTGGTTCTACGAAATGGAGTAAAAGTGATATAAGTCTGAATGACATCTAGACGACGCGTATTTTTACCCTGCTCCTAGAAAATTACATTTACAATTCTATTATGTACAAAACAGCAGCATCTATCCTCATGTTAAAGTGGAAAACGACTCAACTTATAGGCCTGCACTAGGGATAAGTATCCATTGTCGATGCAGCAATTTCATGTCCTCAATAGTAATTAAATAATAATTGATTTTATTTCCGATATAATTTTTACATTTTTTTTTTAATTATTCATATTTTTATCACAGAGAAATTTAGAAATTAGATAATAAATCGGGCAAAACAAGGAAATGCATTTGAATATATAAAATAAAAATATATAATAAGCATTTAAAATAGAAAACCCTAGAAATATGTATTTATACAAACTAAGGTTGTATTTATAAGGTAAAGGTATCCCCGTAACATGCCGTGAAGGCATTTGGGGGGCATGGAGGTAGAGCCCCATGCTTTCCATGACCTCGGCACTAGAATGAGGTGGTGTGGTCGGCACCACGCTCTGACCGCCTTTTACCCCCGGGAAAGACCCGGTACTCAATTTTATAGGAGGCTGAGTGAACCTCGGGGCCGTTCTGAAAGTTTGGCAACGAGAAAAAATCCTGTTACCACCTGGGATCAAACCCCGGACCTTCCAGTCCGTAGCCAACTGCTCTACCAACTGAGCTACTGAGGTTGTATTTATACGAACGTAAAAACTATGATCGGCAAAGATCCCCCTTTATTTCTTTATTATGCCAAATTAAAAAAAAAAAACATGCAATTGCATGAAGTTTCGCGGTCTAGTGATTATTATCATTATCATCATTCCTATTACTCTTACTTTAATTATATTTTTTCTTGTATTAGCTTAATGAATGCTTCATAGTGTTCTTTGACGCTGTTGACTTTCTATAGGGCTTCCATTTAATTTGTATTATTTTTGTCAGTGTTTGTATTCTTTGTATTTATGAATGCTACCTGGCAGGATAGAAGAGAATGCCTTATGGCCTTAATCCTGTCATATAAAATATATAAATTAATGAATAAATAAATAAATACATACATAAATAAATACATTAATAAGTAGATGAATGAATGAGTGAATAAGTAACTGAGTAAGGTACTAAGTAACTAAGTAAATAACTAAGTAACTAAGAAAGTAACTAAGTAACTACATACAGTAACTAAATAAGTAAATAAATAATTACATAAAAACAAACAAGAAAATAAATAAATAAATAAATAATGAATAAATAAATAAATAATGAATAAATAAATAAATAAATACATAACTAAGTGAATGAGTAAATAAGTAACTGAGTAAGGTCCTAAGTGACTAAGTAAATAACTAAGTAACTAAGAAAGTATATAAGTAACTACATTAGTAAATAAGTAAATAAATAAATAAACAAGAAAACAAATAAATAATAAATGAATGAATGAATACATAAATAAATAATAAATGAATGAATAAATAAATAAATAATGAATAAATAAATAAATAAATACGTAAATAAGTAAATAAATAAATAAATGATTTCAGCTTCGAATTCAAAATAGGCGAGAAATGGTCGAGATATTTTACTTGAAGTCCTTTATAATGGACATGGTTCGTTTATACGCCGTAAGTGTAAGATCTGGAAGACACAGTTTTAGTTTCCTTCAGGAAGAAGCCGAGTTAAAGGATATGATCGACATTTGTGGGGCTTGAACCAATAAACTTGGAATCCAACGGCCAGCCTAGTAACTACTGGACTGTTGAACACAACCTTGAGATGTTTAAAAAAAATATTACAACATTGTCGGCTAACAAGAATCTCTTAATCTGGCAATGGAAATGAAACTCAGAAAATGTGGAATGGCGACACGTCTGCAACACAAATTTTAGGGTGGAGTTGTCGTTAATGGAATTTCAGCGCTTTATCCATAAGCCTAAATCGGAAATACATGTCCTATAAAATCGGCATACAACACTTCATACTCAAATACACTCTACTATGTCTTGAATTGACAAATCTCTGAAAATGGAGTTCCCATATTGAAGATTTGAGCGACATTTAGATGATGTAAATTTTATGAATTCACTGATCCAGTTAAACTGATTTTGAATCATTTATCATGTAATGACATTTTAAAGCTACAAAATAGTAACACAAACTGCAGATGTCTGCAAAGCTCAAGTGGTTCCAACGAAAACTCCCAGGATATATTCACTTACCTCTAAACAACCAATTAAAAGTTTTGAAACTTTCATTTTAAACATAACGAAAGTTTTAATCAGTGCGGTACTTTATTAACGAGCTTCTAGAACGACCATAAATATCATTCTACAGCATTTCAAAACACCTGGGTGTGTATGAATGATTGTTAGTTCCGTTACATTAACTGCAGTGACAAATTAATAGAACCGCCATATCCGTTCGACGCAATTAAAACTTAATGAAGAGTAGGAAAACTGGCTTATATTTAAATAATTAGTAAAATTAGTCGAAAATTCAGTCACTACTCCTCCACACACGCATACACATTTACACACGCACACAAATAGGTAGGTTTAATATTTAATGCTGCTACTTTTATGTTATCAACATTATTTTGTCAATATTTTGAAATAATATTACTTTTATAGAACTTACTACGCTTCAACTCTTCAAAGGGTGTACAAAATGATTTTGTTATAAATCCTCAAACAATAGGATAATTAATTTATTTTCAATGCAGAAGAATACAATTTCAAAAAAATAAGGAAAGCGTTCGAGATGAAGTTTAACGCATTTATTTATTTTATTGCTAGTAAGTTTGTAATGAATACAAGTTAATACAATGTAAGATAAACTAGCTCACTCCTGAATAAGACTCGTGCTCAGGAAAGGATTCCAATACAGACAAAAATAAAATTAAAATTGAGAGTGAATACAGATTAAAAAGTGTTTAATATGTTTAAACCCAAATTATAAATCCAATACAAATTTTTTAATGTTTTTATTAATTTGGAGAGGATTTGTGGTTAAAATAATATTAGAATAAAATTTGTTTAATAATCTGGGACCTTGACTCATGTTATGATAAAAAGGTGCATTGCTTTTACATTTAGGTACAGATAAACGCAGAGAATTAATATTTTTAGTTCTATATTCATGTATATACCTTTCAAAGTTATTACGACTTCTGTGAAAATATTTTAATAAAATAAAATAATAAATTTGTTTAATGTTGAAAACTTTGAAATGTTTAAACAAAAATTCAGTTGAGTAATCTTTCTGTTGTTTTAAACAAAATTTTAATACTTTTTTCTGTAGAAAGATTAACGGATAAAGGTTGGATTTGTAAGTTCCACCCCAACCTATAATATTATATAATATACAGTGCGTTCGCTTCCCCCTGCGGCCGGCCAGGAAGCGCGGAGCATTAGTTAGCGACGTGTTTTTTTTAAAGCGCTTTAGTAAAGCAAACTGATTGTTGAAACAGAACGCAATTAGGTCACCTGACTGCAAAATGATGGACAGCTGTTGAGTGATTCTTAAGCACGGGTGGCAGCACGTTGGTAGGCTATATTATTGCTGCTCCGCGTGTTTGCTGTTCACCGTCCGGCCGCAGGGGGAAGCGAACGCACTGTATAATATATATTGAAAATTGTTATGGGCCTAATATCCTTTATTTATCCGCTGTAGGCAATTCCAGAAATAGTCGCGATATTGGGTAAATCAGTACTCAGCACTCTCACAATTACAATATTTATGTGTACCTTGTCAGCGATGTATGTAATGTAGGGGGAAAGGAATTGTCCACCCTATCCCATTTTCTCCTGGCTTAACAGCCTCATAAGTGGAGCCTTGTTTGTATCACTTGTGAGGTTCAGACCTGTTTTCGGACAGTTGGGTGAGGTTTATGAAATTCATTTCTTACAGACTAATCTATAAACGATGTTAAGAAAATAAAGGCAGACGGTGAAGTCAGTCAGGTAAAATCGACCTAGGGCAGGCCTGCAGAACCCGTAAGTTTTGGAAATATGACGTCAGCCTCACTCCACTTCTATTGGGGATGATGGACTTCCGCGTAGAGTTGTTCACATTCTCTGTCCGTGCAAGGTCCATTAGTGGTGGCACAGTAATTTTCAAAAAGGATTGTAACAAATTCATTGTATTTATAATGCGTTATCTCGTTCAAGGTTTACAATTATGCTAGATTTGCTTTCGGTAGTTTCTTTGAGATTTCTTTGCACCTAACCTGCTTTAGATTTTCGAAAACTTTCCTCCTTTCATCACCTACGGAAACATAAATTTATAGTATTTAAGTAATGAACCTTGAAAGTCACTATTAATTTCAATTCAAAATGAACACAGCGAGTGACGTCCTTAATTTAACAGTATATAAATAAATAATCAATATACAGTTCGTAATAATGAACTTACCCGAAAGTTTGTGCATTCCATAATTCTTAATATGGACTTTGTTAATGTTATGTTTTATTTAACGACGCTCGCAACTGCAGAGGTTAAGTTATATCAGCGTCGCCGGATGTGCCGGAATTTTGTCCCGCAGGAGTTCTTTCACATGCCAGTAAATCTACTGACATGAGCCATGGGCTTTGTTGAAAGTGGTTTAATATTGAAATAAATTGCATGGGGCACAGTAAACAAGGAATTCTTTCATCTTCAAAAACAAAATAATCATATTCCCATTTCCTTTGGAAGTAGTATTTCTTCACGGGTTTAGATTTTGCCATGTTTCAGTTCTCTTTATACTTTTTGTTTTGTGTATCCCCAAAAATAGTCAAATGGTGTTATATTGGGTGAGCGAGGTGGCCATACAACAGGTCCAGCACGTTCAATCCACCTGCCACCAAATTTTTCTTTTAATAGTTCACGTGTAAGTATTGCAAAATGTGTGGTGCACTATCCCGCTGATACCACATTTCTCTCCTCGAATTCGAAGGAATGTTTTCAAAGAGGGAAGGTAATTCATAGTTGAGAAAATAACAATATGAGTCAACAGTAACTGTGCCTTAAAAGAAGTAAGGACCGATGACAAAGTTACCAAGGATTCCACACCAAACATTCAGTGACTAACGATGCTGAAAAGGCACAATTCTCATCCATTGGAGGTTTTCAGGTACTCGATAATGCATATTATGCCTATTAACATGTGCAGTGTTTGAGAATGTTGCTTCATCTGAAAATAATATGTTTGTCAAGACCGAACCATTCTCTGCAATAGCAGTTTCCCTCTTCATATTCTGGACAGAACAGGTCGAACTAACTCTGCTACGGAATTAAGGAAATATTCCTTGTGGTGTTCGGGTGATTTTTAATGTGAAGTTTATGTGGGCTAGTAGTAATATACCTAATTGTTTTGTTTTTGGTGTAAATCCGGTTCTATAATCTGTAAGGAAGTAAGACGTTTCTTTTCTCCACCCAAAGACTAGGCTATTTTTCATAAGTGGTGTAGAGCAATTCCACGAAGACAGAAAACTGTATGCTCGTTCTTATATCTGTTATATCCATTTTTCTGCGGTTTTGATAGTAAGAGCCTATAAATTTATTATTGACGGTAAAGAGGTAGGACTTTCACGGAAGAACTGTCATACCACATATTTTCCCAAACTTGTCTTGATACCATAAAAATGAAAAAAGGAGAACATTTCGCGAGTTTACTCTCATTTCACAAAATAACAGAATAAAGAAATATAATTTCCCATGTTTCCTCTCCTTTATAAAATGACAAAAAAGAAGTATAATTTCCCATATTTGCTTTCTTTTTATAAAACTAAAGGAAAAAGAGGTAGCCAATCATTTACCATGTTTCCTTTATTTTATAAAGGAATAAGGAAAGAAGTATAATTTCTCATGTTTTCTCTCTATTCATATAAGAGAGTGATAAAATAAGTAATATTTTCCATGCTTCTTTTCTTTTCTTAAAAGAACTGAAAAAGGAGTAAGAGTGACCATGTTTCCTCTCTTTTTCTAAGGGAACAGCAAAAAGGATATACTCATGTACCATGTGCCATCTCAATTTATAAAAGTACAGAAAAAAACAAGTAACATTTTCCATGTTTCCTCACTTTTTATAAAACAACAGAAAAAAGAATAGACATTTCCATGTTTACTCTGTTTTTATAAAGTGTATGCGCGAATGAAATTTAAAGTATACTTTCCAAGCTTTACCGGTATATCTATGTACTGTTTTTCAAAAGAACTGTTGCTACGAATTTTTCATTAAGTTCATAAACCTCATATATTCAAGACTTTAATTACTGTCTATAAGTGATTATTTGTTGTTATGAATAGCCTAAATTACAGCCCTAATATATAGTCCATGTGGAATAGGGTTTATAAATTTTGAATAAATACTACCATTACTACAAAAGGACAGCAAAAAGAAGTGTAATTTCCCATACGTCCTCCCATTTTATCTCTTATTATAAAATAAAAACAGAAAAAGAGACTATCATTTCCTATGTTTACTTTCTTTTTATAAAATCAGAGAATAAGTATGATTTTCCATATTTCCGCTCTTTTATATAAAAATAGTAAAAGAGAAGTATCATTCAAATTTTTAAATAAGTCAAGTTGAATTTAAAAAGGCACTCTCTAGTTGGGTTATTAGGCCTATCATTCTTTTTATGACATACTATATGAATAATGATTTTAATGTTTAACTATGTACTATACATGAATATTTCCTATTGTATTAACAATTGTGCTGAAAAACTGTAATATGAATAAAAATACAAATAGGAAAACGTGTTTCATTTCCTTTTATAAGAGAAAAGAAAGAAAAAATAGCCTATCATTTCCCATCTTTGCTCTCTTTTATAAAACAACACAAAAAAGTACCTCTGCACATGTTTCTTCTCTTTTATAAAGGAACAGAAAATAGTATATTTTATAAAGACGTACAAAAGTGCACCTTTATTACTGAGTGGATCAAGTTAGATCATGATCGGAAGGAGTGATCTAAGACCCACGAGTTACTGAAGCTTCTTTTGTACGAGTTGTATACAATACTTTATCTAAGTTGTTCGTTATTTGCCGCAAATTAGACCGGATCAATCCCCGACAGCTGGAGAACGGCCCAATTGACAATATTGTATAAAGGGAAAGGGCACACTGAAGACCCTAACTCTTACAGGGGCATAGCTCTACAGAACACTATATATAAGATCTTCTCTAAAATCTTAACTAAAAGACTGATCATGGAAGTGGACAAATTCATCCCAGACTGTCAATTCGGCTTTCGAGAAAAAAGGAGCACTTTACAAGCGGTGAAAGTTCTACAAGAAGAAGCAGAGCAGACCCTTAGATACAAGAAAGGCAAATATCACGCTGTCTTCATTGACTATAGGAAAGCGTTCGACTTAGTCAATCGGAACATCCTCATAAACAAGCTAAAAAAGATGCTGGGAGACACACATCCCCTAGCCATTATGATTGAGGCTCTTCTGACATATAACCACATTATTATTAACGACGGCGCAGTCCTATCCGAAAAGGTCAGACAGACAAACGGCGTACCGCAGGGCGACCCTATGAGCCCCCTGTTGTTCAACATCTTAACAGCAGACATCATAGACATAGTTAAAGGACCTACCCACAGTGAAGTTAATAATGTATGCAGACGACATGGCTCTAGGGTCGCACTGCAAGAGCGATCTGCAAACAGCACTCGAGAGGCTCGAACAGTGGGCCTGCAAAAACAGCTTCGAGATCAACAAAGAAAAAACAGTGCATATGGTTTTCAGAAAGGGAGGAAAACCAGCAAAAGACGAGAAATTTACCTTGCAAGGAGATACGCTGGAGACCGTGAACACCTTTCGTTACCTAGGTGTATACCTGCAACCGACAATGACTTCCTACAGGATACATATCCAGGAAAGAGCAACGGCAGCCACGAAAGCCATAAACAGAATTCAGAACATCGGCAAACTCTCCCTGACCACAGCTATGTCATTATTTCATGCAGTTATAACACCGATTGCCTCCTATGGAATAGAATTAATATGGGAGAAACTGACGAACAACGACCTTGCAAAGTTAGAAAATGTGAAGGCAAGGTTCCTGAAGAGAGTCCTAGGAGTAGGAAAGCAGTCCCCTACCAGGATCGTCTACGTGCTGGCCAAAGAGAGTTTCTTCATAGAGGACCTCAGGCTGGAACTAATGCTACCATCAACGGGCCTATATCAAGCACACCTGGAGACACGGCGTAGGAAGCAAGAAGACATCGACCCGGACTTCTATTGTACAAGCGCAATGACGGACCGGAAGTGGACAGAGACGTGCCAGGACCAAAGACACGTGGTAACCAGACTCGCTATCCACGGCTTCCACCACAAGATATGTAGGACGCAAAGATTCCACCATCCAGACGACGACTGCATTTGCTCACTGTGCGACCGAAAGTGCGAACGCTATCACATAATAATGTGTGGAAAAAGAACAAAATCCATAAGAGACTACAGTGACTAATGTGTGATACAAGATCAACATATATAAAAGTCATACTTAATACTCTTTCGAGTGCTCCTTATATGTATTATTAAATTAGAAGAAATGAATCTATAAATTCAATTAGGTGTATTGAATCTGTTATATCAATGAAGAATTTTATTCTTTATTATTCATGACGTCAGCTGTATTGTTGCTACTGTATAGAATACTTCATAAAATTCTTCGTAACACATTGCTAAGTAAATAACATAGCAACGTGTTTTCCTTTATATCTATACTAATAATAAATCTGTAGACGAAATTTTTCTGGTAATTTTCGATTTTCCAAAAATAATTGGTCCTAACATATATAATTAACCACCCTGAAACCGAAAATCGCTTTTTTGAAACTTTTGTTTGCATGTCTGTCTGTCTATCTGTCTGTCTGTCTGTCCGTATGTTTGTTACCTTTTCACGCGATAATGGATGAACGGATTTCGATGAAAATTGGAATATAAATTATGTTCGTTGTAACTTAGATTTTAGGCTATATGGCATTCAAAATACATTATTTAAAAGGGGGGTTATAAGGGGGGCCTGAATTAAATAAAACGAAATGTCTCGCTTATTATTGATTTTTGTGAAAAATGTTACATAACAAAAGTTTCTTTAAAAATAATTTGCGATAAGTTTTATTCCTTGAAAAATTTTGATAGGACTGATATTTAATGAGATAAATTAGTTTTAAAATTAAAATAACTGCCATCTAAGGCCGTATAATGAAATAAAAAAAAATGACTTCGTCTATAAGGGGCCTTGGACAGCAACAATCGAAAGCTATGAAAGATAGCCTACAGAGAATGTTTCTGTGTTTGTATGAAGTAATATCGGAAGCTAAATTAACCGATTTGTATAATTAATTATTATTTCACCATTGGAAAGTGTAGTTTCTCTAGATGGACATAATAATAATAATAATAATAATAATAATAATAATAATAATAATAATAATAATAATAATAATAATAATATAATGTTATTACAGTAACTTCTGATATAATATAATGTAATATAATATAATATAATATAATATAATATAATATAATATAATATAATATAATATAATATAATATAATATAATATAATATAATATATGTAATGTAATATTATATAGTATAATTTAAGTTATTTGAAGGGTTCAAAACCATAGTGGGCCAAACGCCATTTACTGAATACGTAGAAAACAAGGGTTAAAATTAAGTTATTACCATAATTCAATAGAAACCTATAACAAGTAAAATAAAGTATACACATTAAATCTAAATTATGTCAATGTTCATTAAACTATGTTAGCATGTAATAAAAATTAGAAACATGTTAAAGGAATTGTCATTGCACCAATGAGTGTCTCTGGACCAAAATGATCGCATTTTAATTATTTGGATGCAATTTAAATTAAGTAACATATTAAACGATTTATCCTTCTATCAAAAACGAATGTTCCCTGGATCAAAAGTCCTATTTTAATTATGTAATTATTTTATATTTATTTCTAACGGGTGCAGCGGAGCGCACGGGTACGGCTAGTTTAACAATAAAGGCGAACTTTTGCAACAAGAACGCAAGATATTATACAGTACTCTATTCGATCTGATTTTGGTTTCTGCTATGATTCATAATCATCTTCACAAAGTAATATTTATTAGGTGATTCATTCCTTTCACACCTTTTGATTTAAGGTTGTAGACTAAATTTTAATTCTGGTAGAGTAATGCTGCGCTTTAATTTTATTTTCATAACATATACTATTTCAATTCATTTGTATCATCACTACTTTTGTAGCTTCTTGCATACACCGCAACTTCTTTTAATAACTCGATTTCCAAAATTTCGATTACATCCTTTTGCAACAAAATGTTGAAAAAAATGTAGACCCTATATAAAGATTGTACAGTAATCTAAAGCAATGCATTTTATTGTATAAATTTCTTTAACAGATTTTTTCAATTGGTATTTATATTAAATATTTCATTTTCTGAATATCTTAGTTGCAGGAAAGAAAAGTAGACTAACATTTATATACTTGTGACACTGTTAGACATTATGATGTTCTTAGAGTCAGTCGTATGCATTTGCTACACTACTTCAGATACTAATAAAAAGTAATTAAGAAAACTCAATGACGAAAATTAGACGATGAATGGAGAACTGAACAATTCTTTTGTCTTCTAAAGCAAATTAAACACATCAAAAGCAGTCTCTTTTCTATTTTTCTGCAGGGTGAAATCATAATAATCATTTATCATAGCAATGAAAGCTGCCCGAGGTACAGGAGAACAATATTAGACTCAGACGCTGAATATTCATTGTACAGCTGCGACGGGAAAACAGCGCCGAGGGCGACAACGCATTCTCTGCAGTTTGAGGGCGACAAAAAATGCTCTGCAATATATACGTAGATATGCAAAGGCAGTCAATATCACATTTTTTTTCTTTTTAAGGAGACATATTATGTTAAAGGAGGAAAATGGTCATAAGAGTACACCAAATGAGTGTATTCCTTACAAACAGCATTAAAGGGCATAAAACAAACTTATTTAATAATAAAAATATCCGTATGTTTAGTACTTGTACCCCTTCCCAATGGGTTTTAGAGTCGTTTCTAAATGACACACGTGATTAATGATATGAAGATTAATTTTTTCCTTTATGTTCTGCATTGAACACTTTACAAATGTTCAATATTAAATCGTAAGAATAGTTCAAAAGTTTTGTGTTTATTTATGTGTAGGTATATCTGGACAGATAATACATATCTATATATTGATAATTGAAGTGGAATGCAACTGTTTTAATAAAAATAAATCAACAAAGCCTTCTTGGATGGTAACCGTCCATAAAATTCAATGAAGATTGATTAGTTGGCACAACTGGTAGCAAGAGAACAGTTAATCATATCACACTACTGTCATCTAGCGGAATATTTGTAATGATGAGATGGTACAATAAGGGTATGGCCACACGAGCTACATTTGTAACAAGTTTTCTGCTACAAATGTAGCTCCCGTAATTGTCGCAAAATGGGTGGCCACACGGGCGCTACAATTACTGCTAGTTTCTGCGTTAAATGTCGCTAGGTGTGGCCACACGACATGCCACACGTAGCGACATTTGTTCTTTTGCGTTTTGCAGCACTCAGCAGTAGTGTAGTGGAACCTTTCTTTCGAGATGGAGTATGAAGCCAAAGTCGCTTTGTGTGTGTTG
>NC_091128.1:57036821-57304321 GCF_040183065.1 Periplaneta americana | reverse complement strand
TTTTATGTAGTGGTATTACTAAGGCTTCTTTCCATTTATCCGGTATAAATCCATTTTTCCAACACATATTTATCTATTCTAAAAACTTGTCTAAAATGTTTCATTTGCGTATTTTAGTAATTCATTGTTTATTTCGTCTGTGCCTGGGGATTTTCTGTTTCTAATTGTTTTTAGGGCTTCTTTTAATTCCTCTAAAGTAATGGGATCTATATCTGGATCATTCTCTTCTAAACTCCAAGGAGGATCGTTTTTATCTGTCCATAATTCAATATAGTATTGCTCCCAATCATTCAATGTTATTAGGTTCGTTTGGGGTGTGTCTTTTTCATTGTTGTTTAAGAATTTCATAATTTTATATGCCTTTCGTTGTTGTCCATGTACATCATGTTCTATATCTGCTATGTATTTCTCCCAGTGTTGCCTGTTTATTTTCCTTACCTCTCTTTTAACTATCGCACATTTTAGTTTGTAGTTAGTTCTATCTTCTGTCGATTTAGTTTGTAAATATTTTAGGTATGCTTGTTTCTTTTGATGTATCTTATTTTCTATATCTTCGTTCCATACTTTAAGTCCTCTTTTCTGTCTTCTTTTTTTCCTTTTTCCTAAAACCTCTGTTGCTGTTTTATGTAGGATATTTTCCAATTTGTCCCAGTTCTGATTTATGTTGTCGTTGAATTCTATACCTTCCATATATTGTTTCATTCGTTTACTATATAACGCCCGAATGCTCTCTTCTCTAAATAAATTAACTTTATATGTTTCTATGGGTTTTCCTTTTTCTTTTGTTCTTGTTCTCCACCATCTCTTAAAGAGAACTAATTTTGCAACAATGAGAAAATGATCTGAACCAACATCGCTTCCTCGAAATACTCGTGTGTCTTGTATTGAAGATACTAGTTTTCTATTGACAAGCACATAATCTATTATGCTTCGAAGTCCTCGTTGAGACCAGGTAAATTTATGTATCTCTCGATGATTGAAATAGGAGTTCGTTATTCTCATTTCATTATGAGCACAGAAATCTTTTAATGCTTTCCCATTTTGATTTTCAACTCTTTCTCCATGTGGCCCCATTATATCCTGTATTGGATTATTTCCAATCCGAGCATTATAGTCCCCAGCTATAAGTAAGTAGTCGTTTTTATTTTGTTTTGATATGTATATATGTATTCTTGTAGTTCAGAGTAGAATTCCTCTGTTTCTTTACTTCTACCTTCTTCAGGTGCATAAATGGAAATTATTGTTAAGTATCCTCGATGTATGTGAAGCCTCACGCTTACAATTCTTTCACTTACCCAGTTGTAACTTTGGATTCTATTCTTCAATGATTTCTTCACCATAAGGGCTACTCCTGCGCTTGCCCTTTTCTCCTGAGTTACTCCACTATAAATTAGTATATAATCTGTTAATTCCTTTGAGCCTTTTAGTTTCTTCTTAGTTTCTGATATAGCTGCTATATCTATGTCTCTTGATTTTAATTCAACTTCTAATTCGGATTCTTTATTACACAAGCCCCTCACATTCCAAGCTCCTATTTTAAGATTTTCCGCAAATCCTGATCGTCTACCTTTATTCCTTGCTGTTTTCGTCTTATGAGTATCAGTCCGGCTTATTCTTTGATGAGGCAATGCAGTAAGTAAAATGTCCCCTGGCCGCGTTACGAGCGCTGCGCAGGGTAAGGACAATGATGGGGCTGCCATCTTCAAGCATATGTCCATGCTTCTCTGTGTATTAACCCCTTCACAGAGGGCTGCTGCTTCCGCTCTTCCAGCCGTTGTGACTATCACATGGTTACACGTCGCCTGGTTGACCGTTACAGTCTTCACACGTATCCCCGTGCAGGGGGCCTCAATATACCCTGAGGCACTGGATCCTCGACAGAATTTAGCCACCAATGAGGTGCCCACCCCCGCGACATGGACGCATCTGCCGAGAATTATCCATGTATAAACAGTTATGACTAACAAGCCTGCCCTGTCTATCACGGATCGGGTTAGTAGCCTTGTATAATACCAAGGCTAGAGGCTTGATAATTCCAGAAAAAATCACATTGGAATCTCTAATAGTTAATTGAAATTTAATTACTTACGACACAATGTGTAGCGGTCGGTGCAGCAGCAGTGGACGGGAAGCGTTGAAGAGAGCTGGGAGGTTTATCAGCGCTGGATGATCGACTGAACGTTGCAAGATTACACCCAGTACGGATCAAGTCACTCGAGGAAACACTGCTAATATACTTATTATGATACCTTCAAATATTTGTACTTTATGCTTTTTAAACGTTTGTTTTCATTCATACTACACTTTAAATTTTCATTCGCCTACCTTCTTTCTTGAAAGAAAATTGTTTTACTAAATCTTCAGTTTTTGTCAACGGGATGAAAGAATGTAATTTTAATGTACTAGTTATTGCTTTTAGATTGTGGTATCTAGCCTGCAAATTTTCAGTGTAGTTTTTGTGCTTATTCAATGGAAAAATATAAATGACACTTTAGAAATGTTTTTTTGTGACCAATCAGTTTTTTTGGTGTTTTTATAGGATCTTGTATAGGCTACTCTCGTGGCAAGTCTTTTAACAGTTCCTCCAATGCCACCACATGGACCATTATCATGCGACGTTCCAAAGAAGTATTATTCGGCGCTAATTCCATAATAGTCTTCATGTAAGCAATTAATTTTTAAATTCTTTTTGTTTTTGTATTGTGAACTTGATCCATCGGAAAAGTAAATTTTTTTCATATCGCTGGATTCTTGCTTTAAGAAATTGATTGCTTCGGACTGAAAAAAGTGAAAGGAATCGGTGTCATGTTTCATGCTTTCTGAGATGACAACAACACTTTTGTGGCGAATTTCTGTATCTCCTTTGAAATATACTACGAAAGGATGTATTGTGTCTTCGCATTTGTTCCAATGCACACCCTGTACTGAATCGTGTATTACAAATGAATAATTTTCAGAAAAGTCTGCAATAACTATGTCATTTTCAGGTTGTACATTTTCTTTGTGTTCCGTCAAAAATAAAATATGCCTGACTTTTGAAGAGATGACGATGCCTCTTCTACATGAAAAACTTTACTTGTTAGGGAGCCTTTTACTTTTTGAAACTTTTCACGGGGGTATCGTTTTCATTGTAGTTTTCTTTTCTCGATAGGGGATTCTATTGACATCAAACTCTTAATTCCTCAATATTACTGATTTCTAGCGCTGTATCCATAGAACTGTTAGAAGAAGAACTGGGATAATCACTCTCTCTGTCCGTACTTTCATCTGATTCATGTTTACTAATATCACAAGAACTACCGGCTTCACATATAATTTCACCTGACCTATCCGGAAGTTGGTAGATTTTTTACGGAACGAATCACATATTCGCACATTCAAAGACTCCTTTAAATTGAGCTTTATCAATAAATCGCGACTTATGCGTCTTAGTGTTCTTTTCTTTTTAAAAGCGTGATTAGGAAGATCAAATGAATTTAAACACTTGTTATATATTACGCGATCTTTACCTTCACTCATGTTGTATAAAAGTCACGTCACTCCGTGAAATTCAAACGCTGACTGATTATTTTTCTCTTCTATATTTTGTCTCCTGCCATCTGTTTATTGCCATAAAGTTTACTGCCTTACCCAGCCTTGCTATCGTTAAACACTTGGCTATATTACAGTATAAACATACAGCGTTGTGAAGGGCTCCCCCTCTTAGCTGTGCTGACAATAAAATAACTTTAGATATTTACTGTTCCTTAAGGTATTAATCATTTTATGAATGAATGCATTTCTTTTTTAGTGTGGCGAGATAGTTATTATACGGAACGGGGGATTTCGTAAAACTTTCCGCGGGCAGCCTTCCAGCCTATGGCTGCAAGTAGTTCATTAGCTGGGAATCGCGAGCGCGTGCATGCCTCCGGAAAATAAATTGTTACAAATGTATGTGTGCAGATCCCATATTTCTAAATGCAGTAGTTTACAGATAATACATCATGGAACAAATCTATAATTTTTTCAGATTTTTAACTTGGCTATTTAGTATAGTAATTTTGCTTTGAAAAAGAAATGATTAAAAAGATAGGCCAAATTTTAAATTTATTTGTGATAGGCCTAAAGTAATAAAAAGTGTTATATTTAGTCTTTAAAATGCGCCAAACCGCAAATCGCAATTATTTGTAGACACAGAGTTTCAAGTGAGTTTATGTAACAGTGCGCGCATAATTTTCGTAATTTCAGATAGTCATAACTACAGAAATAATTGATAATTGTGAAAATACAACAATACGGATCTCCTTATTTGATGTCTGGAATTCACAAAAAAAAATTCGACCATTTCCGAGAAGGTCGTGTTTTATTGCTGTGCGATATGACGTGGAATGACTCGCCTTTGGATTAACGATTGAGAACCAGATAGACTGTGTGTTACCTCCTTCCAAGATCGAAGTTTGATGCGACTAGTATAAAATACTAACAAATCAGTTTACTAGGTATAGGAGGGAAGAAAAGTAGTTCATCCATTTACGTAAACTGGGCTATTACGATTTTGAGTTTGATATTTTTCGTTATGATTTTATTTAATCAAAATACAGTACAGTATTAATAATAAGTATTTTTACTCACTAATTGAACTATCCTTGCGGGCGTATTCATTATGCTATGGACAGTGCATTTAAATTGAAAAATAATCAAAATCTGTTGAAAATATTGGACGTTCATTTCGATACATGCTTAAGTTATTTTGTGCATTTATCGAAAACATTTTTAACCATATCTCATGAAATGTAATGCAATTTTTCTTTAATGTAATTCTTTAATTCTTCTATTGTTATAGAATGTTTAGCAAACACAACTGTTTTATTTGCGCCTGCTCAAGAAATTCTGTACCTACTCCTCTATAACAGAATACCTTACGTACTGTAAATTCAGTCCACTTCTGCCCCAACCGGACAGATAAATTTACCCAGACATACTATCTACCGTCCTTCCATGTGGTTATGTCGCAGGGTCGTAGAAAGGAGAGAAATCACGTGATAGTTATTTACTAAACGAGGACATTTTATTTAATTTATTTTAAACACTATATAACATTACGTAGAAGTTCAATTCCTAACAGCAAAGTTTTAAGAAAAGAGCTAAGACAGCTCATCCACTAGCCTTTTTTCAGAGGGGCCAACAGAAACGTGTGGGGGAAACCGGGAAGCGATGTAAGCAAACGAACACAGTACCTGTGCGAAATTATGATTAAATAATTAATGCACTTTATTCACTGGAAAATACGACCATATTTCTGGAACATACTACACTCACTCATTCAATACTGTATACTGTGACCGCAAGACGACTTTGACTGCATATGCGATCTTGGTTCTGTGTGGACAACGCGTGGAACTTTACTAGTAGAAGGGGCGAGAGGGAAGTACATTCAAAAACTCAGGTACAATAAAAGTTGAAGTAAAAATAAAATGGTATTCCTGTACAAGGAATTGATAAAGAACGAAGAAAATTACAATCTAAGATGAATTAGAGCCTCAGGCTACAGTGTAAGCCTCTTGGTCCGTCTTTCATTAGAGAAAGATAATAAAAAATTTGAATAATGGAGAGAAACATGTAAGATGACTGAAGAATAATTAACCGTAATTACATTAAGAAGATGTTTAAATAAAACGGACAAGGTGGCAGTTGTGGTGGTGGTGGTGGTGGTGGTGGTGGTGGTGGTGGTGGTGGTGGTGGTGGTGGTGGTGGTGGTGGTGGTGGTGGTGATGACGACGATGACGACGACGACGACGATGGTGATAATGGTAATGATTGAACAAATTGAAGTCTTTCTAATATCTTCTTTCCGAACTCTGTCTCATATTGTTTAATGATTCCCTTTCGTTAAACATTTCATCTTTCTTCATTCCCTTTGTTTTGTGTTGTCGAAAATTCGTTTGTACGCATTAAAATAGAGAAAATTATTGTTTTATGAAATTACAACTGTGTTCTTAGAATTTAATTGAAATATTACAACATATTATCTATCCTACCAGTTATTTCCTCACAAGGCAACAATAAAGAAATGTAACGATGACGGGATGAATGAACCAGGATTCCGAAAGAACCCAAACTTCCAAGTCGTTTTCGTCCACCATAAATTGTGCGTTAGACCCTTGCGCAATGGAACCCGAAGCTCGATCCCCAAGCCATTCGGTTAAGGTGTTTAATTTTTAAGTGCCCTCTGTATCAGAAGTTCTTTCTGTAAGTCGTCGGGCTGTTTTCGTACAATAAAATTCAGAGCAGTACTGAAAATGCATGCGTCACTTTAAATAAATCAGGCACTGTACTTGATATGTTCCACTAATGCAGGAGGTGTCGACTAGTCTGATATTGACCCGCTACCGCACTTCGGAGACTTCAGACTTTTTCCTCTACGCCTGTGTATAGCCTATCCTACACTAAGCACTAAGTGAAATTAACAAAACCACCAAACTGAATTAATAATCTCATTTTGTCGCCACCGATAAAAGCCGCACTACAGGGTTTGTGGTTTCTCTTTAAAATTATTTACTCCTCCAATTACCAATTCAATTTATCATTATCATTATCATTTTTCCCCATCTCCCATTTCTCCCCACATTTTTAGCATCTCCCATTTCTCCCATTTTCATTTTCATTACCATTACCATTACCATTATTACTATTATTATTATTATTATTATTATTATTATTATCATTAAGTTATATTATTATCATTATATTATTATTATTATTATTATTATTATTATTATTATTATTATTAATATACAGTTCTTGCATTATCGTGATTGTGTTCTCCGTTTATAATAATTACATTTACAGCCAATAACATCTATCAGATGTGGCAAAAACAAAATCACTCCTGTGTTGAAAAAAAATAACATTTAACTACAACATTTATATTAGATTTTAAAGCAAGTTTTGTAATTGTACAGTAGTATGGAGAGGTTAGTTAAACACTGCAAAGTTTTGAAATGATAAACATCTATGATGTTACCACAGTCTACTATATACAGTCGCGAAGCTTGAGGTGATTTTTTGCAAATCTCGCGATAAAGCGCTCCAAGCCGTTAGCAACTAGAAACAATAGACTGTCCACGGTCGACTTTGGATTTAGAGTGGACTGAGTCGTATTTCCATCGAGTGCTAGGTCGTTGCGTATTTCGCATTGATGCTCGTGAAGAAAAATCCTAACATCTATTTCTTAATTTACTTCTAGATGCAAAATGTGGTTAATAAACAGCAGGAGGGAAGATCTAATGGCAAAGAATGAAGCATATCTGTATAATAATATAAAGTTTTGCTCTCTTCATTTCGAAAACACACAATTTATGAATGAAAACAAAAATAAATTAATCTGGAATGCAGTTCCAACTTTATTTGATGTTTCAAATAAACCTGTTCTGTTATTACCTGCAGCTGAGAAACAAAAGCTTTGCACTAATTCTACGTCTGTATCAGCTGATTCCTTGAATAATTGTACATTTTCAGACAACTTAGGCCTACTTTTTTTTTTTCAAAGGATATGTTTTTAATTATAGCTGTTAATTTTGTTGTTATTTTTATTTGTTACTTTACTAGAGACGTAGAAAAAGTAAGTCTGTTACAATAAAATTTATCACGTTTTATTTCCAAATTCTGGTGTGATTATTATTGCTTAACCTCATCCCACTTTGTTAACTACGTAAGCCTACACTACAAGTACCGGTACACGTAGGTTACTCCCATTAATTCATATTTCCATTATTATTGTTATTATATTATTGTTGTAAAGGGAAATGCAAATTAATATTTATTGGTTTCATAGTTCATTATCGCTATAATCTTGAATGAGTGAAGCGATTATAGTAAATTTCAGTTCGTTTTGCACAAACAAAAATAATATTAACCTATTTCTTGCAGGTATCTTCGAGTTTATGGTGGAGTTTAATATACTTCATTAAAATAATAAATGAACTTTATCCATTTAATATTTCAATAATGGAAGGAAGGTGTTAATTTTTCCAAAAGAACACGACAACGAAAGTGTAACATATTTTGTCATCTGCTAGGAGAGATCTGTGATGATGAGGCGATAGTAGCGATCCTAGTGGTGGACAACTACCCATGTTTGCATTTTTACTACATATTGAGCTTCGCGACTGTATATAGTAGACTGTGATGTTACTACACAGTTCATCACTGTAACAAGAACGAATGTCTAACGCTCTGCTTATACCGTTCGAGGATTATCGCTCGTGACAATTTTACCCATCATGCATGTGCGCTACCTATCGGATTATGCTATGAACTACTTGGCGCTCGAGCGGAAACGTCCGATGCAGACCTCTAGTATATTATCATCTACATTATTATTTCACCAGTTCTGGTTAACACTAAAATTAAGGTTCTTTTGATTTCACTATTAATAGGCCTAATAATTCTAAATTTGTAATGATAGGGGTGTGGAAATAAAAAAATAATGGCCAGTTATGCAAATCTAGTCTTTCAGGTAAAGCTCCCTGTAAAGCAGATTTGAATAATTTCAAAGGAAAAATTGTTCCGGGGCCGGGTATCGATCCCGGAACCTCTGGTTGAACGTACCAGCGCTCTTACCAACTGAGCTACCCGGGAACTCCACCCGACACCGTCTCAACTTTTCCCTTTATATCCACACAACTCGCGTGGGCTGACGAAACGCCAGAGACCCACATCGAGTGCACACAATCTCTGTGTGTCTTGGAATTGTGGTTTTCTGTTAACGTACACAGTGACGTATATATTATGCAAATCTAGTCTTTCAGGTAAAGCTCCCTGTACAGCAAATTTAAATAATTTCAAGGGAAAAATTGTTCCGGGGCCGGGTATCGATCCCGGGACCTCTGGTTGAACGTACCAGCGCTCTTACCAACTGAGCTACCCGGGAACTCCACCCGACACCGTCTCAACTTTTCCCTTTATATCCACACAACTTGGCCAGTTAATTGACTTCGTGAAAGTAAAGTTTCGTATTTATTAGAAAGTCATATGATTAATGTAATGTGAATAAATGATTCTTGTAAAACAGAAGAACACATGCATCTGTACAAACTCTTCATAATTTCTAGCACAAGCCACAATACAGAACAATGTAACTTGACACGAATAAATATCTGGACGAAAGAAAAATAGGCCTATTAAAATGTAAATGACAAGACTAATACGGAACGTAGTAAGAAAGAAATATGACAGTTACATGCTCTAGTACTGTTAGAAAGTGTGATTTAAAATATCAATGGATTTTAAGTGAATCGTGAATCGTAAAGTTGTGTTGTCTAAACTGCAATAAAAATAAGACTGTGAAACACCAATTCCACATATGGGATTTATGTAGAGGAAAAATATATAAAAGTAGAATAAATTGATAGAAATGTAATACGTAGAATACCTCGGATGATAATTTGAAAGAGAACAGCTATCGAAAAAACAACAGAAATATTGATACCATCCAATAATCCGAAGTCAGATACAACAAACTGCAATTCAGAAAGCAATATAACTTACATTGTGAACTTCTGCGACAGGTGTCGAGAAAGAGTGCGGACTGTTAGATGAAGAGAAATATCAACAGTTTACAGGAGGGAATGAGGAAGATGTGAGGTGATGAGAGTTGTATCGAAGAAGTCATACCGAAAATCACAACCTGTGGCAAAATAGGACAAGTTACCATCAGTGATTTATCTAGTGAAAGTTAGAAGAGACAGACAGTTATTAATTATTTCTAATAAATAAATTGAAGTAATTGGCCATAAGAAATATACAAAATACGTTTAATAATTATACAGATGGATGGATGGTAATCTTTGCACCAAAATGAAACTGATAATAGATTATGAGCAGAGATTTGAAAAAAATCTAAATAAGTTTTTCTCTAACTTTCGCAATTTTAGAGGAAATCGTTATGTTTCTATGAAGCATTTGGCAACATCACGGCTGCTGCAATAACTCAAAGCAAGCGCGGTCTGCACTCCTCACCCCCCCCCCTGCTATACTCAGTCGGTAACACGGGACGTGCGCTGCGCTGCGACATTTATTTAAGCGATTTTCGCTGTTATTCCATTTAAATTAATGGTTAAACGGTTTAATTTGCACAAAAAGATTCAAGGCATTAACTGTGTAGTAATAAAAGTTTTGTTACATTTAACATGTAGAATCACCTCTTAAATTTTGGTGCAGATGTTGTGTGTGTGCGTGCGTGCGTGTGTGTGTGGTGGTGGGGGTGGGGTTGGGGTGGGGGTGGGGGTGGGGGTGGTGGTGGGGGTGGGGGTGCGTATATATATATATATATATAACTTACCAGAGATATTCTGAGCAAAAAATGTAATATAAATATGTGTCCTAATCTCAATATATCAGAGATACACTAATTTGAAATTGTTAGTAAGATACCTTTTTTCTTTATTTTTTCTAGTAGGTTATGTTACGACGCTTTATCAACATCTCAGGTTATTTAGCGTCTGAATGAAATGAAAATGATAATGCCGATGAAATGAGTCCGCGTTCCAGCACCGAGAGTAACCCAGCATTTGCTGATAATGGGTTGAGGGAAAACCCCGGAAAAACCTCAACCAGGTAACTTGCCCCGACCGGGAAACGAACCCGGGCCACCTGATTTTGCGGCCAGAAGCGCTAACCGTTACTCCACAGGTGTGGATTATTTTTTTCCTTAGTTCTAAGGGTAAATGAATGTTACAAATAGAGCATGAACTATTCAGAATTAGGCCCTATAATTTCTTTAATTGCCTAGTGTTCTGAAGCTAAAAATGTGTTTTTAATTACTTTGTACAGATTTTGATTTTCAATTTTTAACAGTAACTTATTCTTACGCACTTATCACAAAATTTGTTGCAAATCATACGACTTTAGGAACTTAATTTTTTACAGTTTAATTATGCATCCTAATGTACAGTCTTAAAGAATCTACAAGAGTGCGTGATTTGTAACAAGTGTTGTGTTAATGCGTAAGAAAAATGTAATTGTGTAGTTAAAAATCGAAAAAAAAAAATTCTGTACGAAGCAACTATGGAATTCACAACAGATTTTTAGCTTCAGAATACTAGCTAATTAAAGAACTGATACTCATGAATAGTTCATTCTTTATCTGTAATATTTCTCTATCTTTAAAACTAAAGAATAATGGTAATTTACAAACCACTTCAAATTAGTGTAACTCTGAAAATATTGAGATTAGTGGACATGTTTATATGATATTGTTTGCTCATAATTTCTTCGGAAATAAGCTCCTTAAGTGCCGGTAAATCCTCGTGAATCACCCTGTGTGTGAGTGTGTGTGTGTGTGTGTCTGTCTGTGTGTGTGCGCGCGCGTGCGTGTCTGTGTGTCTGTATGTGAGTGAGTAAGTGAATCATTTTATGATGACGAGATGTCGAGATGGCAGCAATTGGATAATGATGGATTGATGAATCAATCAGAGCAAATCGTAAGAACAAGAAAACCCTAACACACGGTCGTTTTAACATCATCAACTTCTGCATGTTTGGGTTTCAACGCAGCGACTGGGCTGCGCCTGAACCTTAACACAAAGGAGAACTTGCAGATTTACGTTTGAAGACAGTTAGTTTGAAAATTTATACGCCTTATGTGAAGGTTACAAATATCACAGATCTTTCTTCTTGAGGCGTCAACCTTCTGCACGAGAGAATCATTTCTCCTTTTCCCGTAGGCCGCTGGCGCTCTTTCCCTTATGGCATTCGGACGTCTATCATTCCTAAGAGGAGTTCACGCCATTCTGTCCCACCCTCTCCTATCTTTCTAGTTAAATTAAATGCCTCGGTCGTTTTATGAATATCTCGTTTCTCACCTGAAACTCGTGCCCTCCTCGTAGTCTGAAACTTGTCACTTTCTCAGCTATTTCCACTTGTCATTTAAGTTCTCGGCAGTGATACATATACAACATTTAACTATTTCATTTACGGCTTTATTACTCCTTGAATAACGTTTTAATTTCAAGTTTCACAGTAATTCACATGTAATTGTTCTGCTTCGCTAGTCCACTTTAAATTTACAAATAATTACATATTGTTCTGCATTTTTCTTTTCTGGGGTTCCTCATTCTTCTATAACTATACATCTGCTCCTCTCCGGCTTTTACAAGTCTGGAAAGGGGAATTCTTCATAATATCCTTCTGTAAACGTAAGAACAAGGTGTATATTGCGATTCGACGTTCAATATATTGACAGAAGTGAACACATTTCTGACATTCAAAGTTCGTTCAATTCTTTTTCCAATGATACAACAGTTTATCGCTTCCCATTCCTGTTTTACAGCGTATTTTGATAATTCAGGCGCTTGCGTCTACTCGTAGATTGTTGAATTGGTTACTTTTTTAAAGGGACATTTCTCAGTCCGCTCAGTTGTGGTAAGTTTTGTAAGCCATGAAGGCTCACAGTGAACATGGACATGAGCTCCATGATTTTATGATCTCGGTAATAGAATGATTTAGTGTAAAATTGGTGCAACTCTCTGGCCGCATTTTACCACTGAGAAAGACCCGATACTCAATTTTGCAAGAGATTGAGTGGACCTCGAGATCATTCCGGAAGTTCCCATCACCATCTAGGATTGAATCCGAGACCTTCCAATTTGTAGCCAGTACTCCATGAACTCAGCTGCGTTACCCTCTGCGAATTTAATATGGTGTAGTTGTTAACTTTTCTTTGGTAACGTCAGTCATTTGTTTAATGTCACTTTTCAGCTGTTCCAGCGTAACTCGGCTTCTCTCCGAAAGATCTAGCGGATGTAACCCTTGTTCCTATTTTTTTTTTTAAGTTATATAGTCCCACACATTCATAGAAAGTACCGTATGTCCATTCACTGCGTTTTCAGCTGGTTAAGACAGAAGGGGAGGGAGTCTGCACCTCTCCTTCCTCCTGTTTCGTATACTCCAGGAGGCGCATGGCAAGTGCCAGCCTGTAATCATAACCAAGAGAGTTTGCAGCGTTGCCAGATCTCGTGTAGTGTGTTCCCGAAATGGATTGTTTTATATCCATACATTTTACCAACAATTCAACACAATAACAAACAGATACAGGTATATCTTTGCAATAACACACATAATTCAGAAAAATTCATATTAATGCTACGTATATTTAACTGGAATATGTTCAAATTACACAGTACATTATTCTTGGTGTATTTGTCAAGAATCAATATTGTTACATACTAGTGTAGGATTATTGTTGTTGTAAAATGTATCAAGTCAATTTAAATAATTATTGTGAGCGTCCTTCATCATTAGATATTAACAGATATATTATATGACACTTAATTCAAACATGTTTATGGCAGTAATGTTACAATTTATGTATATATGGGTACAGATATGATTACAGGACATTGAATTACCAATAAATTCCATTACAAATAATACATTCGAATGCTTTCCTTCCTCCAATGTGCAAAATCAAAAGTCTTTCCCCCTTCCCGGTAGAAAATATTGCGTCACACGAATTAGTATCATCAGTCCATCGACGAAATATACCAATACGAGTATAGTATCAAGTCTCATCTAAGTACAGATCTTGATACCCTTTCTGTCCATAATACTCAATTTTATTTAGGTACTCGGAACGCCATATTTGTATTTTTCGGAATTCCATTGCAGGTATTCGTCTGTTCTGTGCCTTGAATTTAATACCCATAGATCGTAGAATTTTATGTAGTGTTGTCCTGTCATACTGAAATTCATATCCCGTGTCGTTTGTTTTCGTTCTCACCGCGGAAAGAATGTTACCAATGGTAGGCGCTGTCTGTTGTTCATAAAGTTGGTACACGGTTGACGGACTCAAATCACGATCGAAATCGTCTATTTTGGACAGTTTTTTACAAGTCCGGTATTTCTCTGTCGGGGTTTCGAAGCCTGACAATTCTAGTGAAATTATTCTTTACACTGTCGATAATGGTACCCCTGTCGCATTAAGTGTCTCTGTTAGTGGTGATTGGTTTCCAGCATTTTTAAAATATGTGAAAACATTTTGAATAATATGCGCTTTCCTCTACCTATGGGGGATGCATTTGATTGGCACTCGTTACTATTATTTACAACTATTTCACTTGACGGGTCTTCCCACCCACTTCGACTGTGTGCACTGACTCACTGAGTATCAGGACTGCACGTCGCAACGCCGCCTGCTCTGTTTACTACTGTGCTCTTGTTATGGAACGAACCTCCTAGTACACAACCCCCTTCCAAGCTTTGCACACCTTGTTCGTACCCTTACTTGAAGCTGAAAAGACAGTGAATGGACTAACCCAGAGGTCTCCAAAAAGCGTATCGTCATTCGTTCTCTCGATACTGCCCGCCGAACACAGGGTGCTGTAAGGCTTAGAGAAGGGGGAGAGACTCGTACCTCAACAGATGGAAGCGGTCAGTGGGGGATCGCGGCAACAGTTTGCTTATGTTTACAAATAATATCAAAAGAATAAGAAATATCATACGTTTGTATATTATTTTGACATACTATGAAGCTGGAGCCCCGTCTGTTGCTATTGACACAAGTCATTGCAAATTCAACCTCTTCTGTTCTATGGTGACTTTAGTACCTGGAAAAGATCTTCTCCATTTGTATTTTGTAATTACATCTAGAAGACATTCAGACACAGTAAAATGTTCATTAACTCCTCGGGTGAAAATGGCTAGGTGAGCTTCGTCATTTCTATCTGTGCTTTCGTCCAATGCAAGTGAGTAAGCTACAAACTGGTTAATTGTGGTTTCAACTTTAGATTCAATTGCATTTACAATCTTGAAATTCCTTCTCTGAACTGTAATTGGAAACAATTTAATTTTCTTAAACTTTGACTTCGTTCAGGACACAGTATTTTAGTAACGTCCTGTGAATGATGCTTCTGTAAAGGGCTTCATTGATTTTCCAATATTCCAAGCTAGAACATAGCTAGCAAGAAGCTGTTTTTGTGTAATACTGAGGACACGTGTGTGATTTGTGTTTGTATTATATTGTTTTATATTTATCAAAATATTTGTAGGCCTACGCATTTCACCTAAAATTAAACGAAAAACTATATGTTTATCATGCGGAACTGAGTGCAAACGTATTCTAATACATTGATTATTATGTATAACCAACAGTTATACAGATAGCCACAAAATAAATTATTTTCACATGTCCAACATGCCTGTAATTGTATGATTATTCTTTGTAAGGAGTCCAGTATTGTCGTCGCATGTTGATTTTCAACACACCCTTAAGAATTTTCGAACAAAATAAGCATTTCACATTCTCCCCACTAACACAAAAAAATCTCTTCTTATTCATCCTTGAATGTACTACGTCCATGATTAGAAGACATTGTGGAACAGTGGAACACTCCGACCAACACAGTGATAACGGCAGTCCGCCACTGCGTTTCGTTTGTGCGTAAACATTGAGTACAGTACAGGTGGGGATGGGTGAGGCGGAGCGCGGTCATTACGTACTGGCTTCAGTTCCGTTCAGGGGCTTACTCGCGAGTACGCTTTTGGAGACGTCTGGACTAACCTATGCTTGCTCCTTGAACCAGTGTGCGTATCAGGCAGTTTCGTGCGTACAACTAACTGTTCCCTTGTTTATTACAGTCACCAGTAGCATAGCGGTGAAGCGCCTGATTGGTATGCAGGAAGATTTCCCTATACGAAGGTCATCTGAATTCTACTGTAATCCCTTAAAAATAGAGTTTCCTACATCCCGAAAAACAAGAGCAAGAGATACAGGCTGTAGAGATCGATCGTAAGCACATCTTGTGAGACTTGTAAGAAAAGCATCTGTAGAGTAGATTTTCTTCGATCATTTCAATTCCCCTGCCATTATTATTTCACCATTGCTCCACTATTATTCTGTCATTACCCCATCGTCTCTGATTAGTCTGCATAGTTGGAAAGAAATACGTACATTACCCAAGAGCAGGTATTTTACTGTAAACCTAGCATTCCCCAAACTTCCTTCTTTTCCGTCAACCTTTCCATCTCCACATACGATCTATAGGCCTATATCTTAATGTTGCCTATCATCTCCTTCTGTCCCAAACATTTTTCCGTTCACCATTCATTCCAGAGCACCTCTCTTAGCCAGTGACCCAGCCATTTTCCTTTTCTCTTCCTGATCAATTTCAGCATTATTCTTTCTTCACTTACAACAGGGATGCCAAGGTCTGAGCACGTGAAAGACTTTACGTGCTTCCAAGCGCTCACGGGTTCCAATGAATCTATTCTGCAGGCAGTAGCAGTGAAAAAGAAGAGGTGAGCAAAATGAACTCCATTGGCCTACCACTGCAAGATGAATTAATCTGCTCTTCAGCAATAGATAAAGTGTTACGCTCTTACAAGAAAACAAGAAATAAAAACATGTTTTGCAGCAATAAATGCAAATGCTTATAAAATAGTAGTATATAACAAATAATAAACATAGCTTCTCTTTAACTTAAACAGTTTTATACAATGAGTTCTATAATTAGCCTAATTATTGTTATTAACTGTTAAATAATCATACACTACTTATATCAGCATCATCATAATTCTAGAATAGTACATTATGCAACGAGCCTATAATGAAGGTAATTAAGAAGCGAGTAAGGATATTTATGAAACGAGCGCAAGCGAGTTTCATAATTTTCATACGTGCTTCTTAATTACCATTATAGGCGAGTTTCATACGACTTTTTATGCTCGACCATATTTCTAACTTGATATTATTAATTTTCTTTGTATCTGACCTTGACCAATGTCCCGTATATTGTAAGATGTTGGCAGACGCGAAAGTATTGATTCTTTCCGAGGAACATATGTTCACATTGACCTTGCTAGGCCATAAGAACCTACAGAGATAACATTGAAATTAAATTAGACATTGAAAAACGAGATGACAAATTGAATTTATTTGAATATTATTTACAATTAACGCTAATTATTATAGTAACAGAACATAACCTTCTGCGACAGTATTGGATTTCCAGCCTCCGTGACTTTTCGCTAATTCTCTTTCGATTGCATATCCGAGAATAATCGATACTTGCGGTATTATAACGGTAGAAAGCGACCTGTCATTGGCTGAACAGTTGTAACCTGAGATGTCATTGTCTGAAAGACCTGACCTTTAATGAGTAGGTGTACTTTAATGACATGCATTAAAGGTCTGCTACCAGGTGTATAATTACTACATTTCGGCATGGCCGAGCATAAACCAATTTAAATTCCTGACTTCTCGCGTAATTCAGAAGTCCTTTTTCTGATTTTTGCCAACACCAGCCTTCTTATGTCCGGTGAAATGTTTCCTGCAGGAAAATAATTTCTAATGGAAGACCTGAAATGGCTAACATTCCAAGTCCACTGAAGTAATTGTTTCAGGAACGCAAAGAAACTATGTAGGCTTGCATTATGAATATTGAAATAAATATTTGTATGATCCAAAAACACAGGCTTAGAGTCTGACTGTGATATTCTTTTTTTACAGAATGATAGCCTATGTAAAACACAACTTGTTTGGTAAAAAGTCGAATGCGGTAAATTTTGGACTTGGAATATTTGTCAATTCAGGTATTCAATTGTAACTGTGTTGGTATATTTTCTGGGTTTGATGAGTAAGGATCGCAAAAGAAATCCAGCTTGGACTAGAGCAGGTCAATATCTTTAAATCGTCTATGGAACTCTTTCCAGAGAGTTTTCAAAACACAGCACTACTTTACACTGTTGAACAGGAATTCAATGACTGAAGGCGTTGAAATTATGAAAATTGTGCGAGATCTGTGACATTCACAATGAAATCTTGATCTGTAAGTTTTTAATAATAATAATAATAATAATAATAATAATAATAATAATATAATTAATTGATTCTTTCCTTTTCAATCTCAAATTCAAAACGTTCAGATGATCGAAAATATCCTTGAGAAAGTTAAGTTCCTCGATCCATGTAGAGTCAACTAGTTCTGGAATGTCTCTATTTTTCTATTATGAATTCTGATAAATATTCACGCAATTCAAAATACCTGGACAGAACTTTTTCTTGGCTTAACCAAAGAATATTGTAATGGTAAAAAACATCGTCAATCTGAGAATTTATGTATGAAAATCTGGACAATTTATAGACACAACTCGTAACTGACATGTAACGAGTCTACGCCATAGTAGCACACACTTTTGTTTGTACTTTATTCTGTAAACATAAATACAATGCTGTGAGGAAGAAGCTCTACAATACATCTTCACATACATGTACTACTATTTTATGTCAATAAAAACAAACTAATTTGAATATAATATCATTCTGTAGATGAACTAATAATTTCAGTTCGACACTGCTTGTCTTTATAACTAAATAATTTCCACAATCCAACAAAGAGCATCACCTCATCTTTCACTTACCTAAGAACTCGAGTGTCTAGTCAGCCTGAAACTTACTGAACGACTTCTTCGTCAATGTGTAATGTACAACCCTTGTGTTCACCAGTGACTTGTACTTGCGTGCCTAACGTGCGCTGATTAGCGCATACGGGCTGTAGCACGTTTGTGCTCTCGTTGACATCACTGACCTACAATTACAATTACAATTCACTTCTTATCTTCCACCACTCTGACAGTTGATTTCTCTCTCGCGTTTAATTTCGATATTGAAGAACCATTTCTCAAAGATGTTTTTTTTCTATTAGGTTATTTTACGAGCTTTATCAAAGATGTTACATAAGAATCTGCAGTACTGTCTTTCCATTGTGACTGTGTCCAAGGCGACTATAAATCAAACTGACATTGAATTGTGGATCCTGACTAATCGAGTGCAAAAGATAAAATGTAACTGCTGTAGTGGTAGGAAATGATACAATAGACGCTGATGAAGGCCAGTGTGAGTTTATGTTATCCTAAAAATCTTATATTCGTCACAGAGTTCATAATTTCCATGCGTGCAATGAAAGCTATATTTTCATTGAATTTCCTATTGCTGGAAGCAGTGAAAATAAATATTTATCCCCGTCTACTTTCTTTTTTCAGAGGATTTGCCTGACTTGGAATGCAGAAAAGTCCTACAGGTCTCCTCTGCGTTGACTCACTTTTCTTAGGCCCGATTGTATAAACCATTTAATCTTAGATCAGAGGTTAAATTGATCCTTGTTTCAGCTGAACTTGGAATTTTGTGTTGTATAAAGTCTAATCTGAGATTAATTTGTCTCAAACTAAAGTCAACTTTGACTGAAGAAATTTCTCCGATTAAGTTAGATGATCCAAGTTCAGTTATTTCTTTTCGGTTTGAAATATACGAGTGACAGATTGTGCAAATAAAATATCCATTATTATTAATATTAATAGATATGATAGGTACATTTATATATATTTCTTTCAATTACTTGCCTTAATACACAAACAATCTTATATTTTATAAGGCTCTATCGTGTTCAGCAGTATCAAATAACATAACCTATAATTATATTATGTTTATAACAACCATTAATATTAATGGATATGATAGGTACATTCATAAATTTTCAATTAACTGTATTATTAAACAAAAATTGTCGTTTTATAAAGCTTTATTATGTTTAGCAATATCAAACACCATAACATGATAACAACTCGAAGAACAGTCAACCTTCTTCTTATTGCCCGCCATTATTTACATTGCACAAAAAACCAGTGTCTCCAACAGAGTGTACGGAAAGTCGCCAAAAAGTAGTTGTAAAGTCGTCTCATTATCAACAAAGAAAGATTAAATTTTGTCACTATGGGGTGCTAAAAAGGTCACTAAATCCCTATTTAAGCAATATAAAAGTTAAAAGAAATTGTTGTTGAAAAAGAGTTAAAGTCCTTAGATTGGCAACACTGAACAAACCTGTCCGCGCATCACGTATTTCACCTGTTTATGCGATGTTGCCAAATCCTTTTCACGTGAACTTAGATTGCATTTGAACCAAGGTAATTTGATCGCAGAAAAGTTTTATACAATAGAAGAAGTGTCTAAACTCGGTTCACTTTTCGATCTTCGATCAAAGTTGATCTTTAGTCAGGGAGTTTTATACAATTGGGCCTTAGTTGTCTCTTCATTATCATTGTAACTAGTCGGAGACTGAAGGTCATTCTACTCTGTTTCTATACAGAAGGAAACTTCCCGTCGTTGAGTTTAAACGTTATGGCGAACCTTGCCAATCAAGCAATCAGTAACAAAAGGGTTTGGGGATGTGCTACTTACTACCGTATACCTGTTTCACAGGATGTTCCTACACCATTTCAAGATTCTTCATTATTCTCCCAAGCAATCGGTCTAGGCCTGCTTGTAACCTAGTTAAGTTCAGTTCTTAAACTCGTCATTTACATTTACTTTTGAATTAAAATAATGAAATTTGTGATTGTGTGCTAACGTTGGTGTGCTTATTAATTACTTTTTACTTAATAGGTGTTAGAGGACATTATATACACTCTGTTACCAAGAAAGTCGTGTGTAGTGTTCACATTTATTTCCAGAGAGAATTTGACAATGCATGGAATGGAAGACAAATTTCCGTTTGTCATGTTTTGGAGAAAACACTTACAGTGACGGGTGTGTCCAAAATTTAAAATTGTAGTATACAGTTACAAGACAGGAAATGGATCGGGAGAAAAGCTTAAAAGCCCTTCCACGAAACGTATTCGCGCCTTTCTGTTACAACATTGGACACATTGAATCAGTAAGCTTCAAGACGACAGTACATCCTTAATATGAAGAAGTCTTTATACCCAGTTTAGGTGATATTTTGTCGGAAGCTCGCAAATGCGAAGCACTAAAAATTAAAATTTCATATTCCTCATTGCGTGAAGCACTAAAAGCTTATGGATTCCAGTATAGCAGAAAAGAGGGTAATAAAAAATACAGTACTTAATGGAACGTGGCAACACTGTTGCTCGTCGCAAGGAATTTGTAGCAACAATGAGAAAATGAGGGACTATAACAGTTATTACATTTAATGTAGTTCTGTATTTTGCGTTAATGTGTTACTTTGTACCACGTTTTAACAGTACGTAAAACTCTTTCTTATTCGACAACATATCAACATTCATGAACACTGAACCTAACACAAACCTCTGTCTAAATAAACATCTGACAGCAGAATTATCATTTAGCAATGTACACTCTAGTAGTAACATTAGTAACTAATTTTAAAATGAACGTCACGGGAAGGTATGTTGAAATCCATGGGGAGATTAAAACAATATAGTAATAATGGGTAGTGACTTTTGGGACAGTAAAACCGCGATTATCCGTCACCCTATTAACCGATTGGTGGATTATCCTCCTGTCTTTCTCTCTCGCAGAAAAAAATATGAAGTACTGTGCATTATATTAATACGAATTTTTTCTACAGAATGTTTTTTTTTACAAATCTTTACCCTTACGCATTATGGTCTACTCTTCAAGTGGTCGTACTATTTAATTTCTATGTAAAATGTCTTCTACAAAGTGTCAAAAGAAAACATGTTGTACTGCGAAAAAAAGTGAAAGTAATTGAGTGGTTTAGGAAAAGAGAAAATGTGGTTCATCTCACATCACAATACAAGATAGGAATTACAACTGGGCGCGATTTAGGCTAATGAAAAACAAAATATAAACAGTATAAAAGTTATAAATCTACAACATGAGACTTCTACTATTCCTACCTTTCCACAGACAGTCGTCACAATGAGTTTCCTTAACCATTAAAAATCCGTCGTTGAAAACCACACTTAAGTACAATAAATAATGATTTAATAACTGACTTATCGGAAAATCGAACATGAATTGTAAAAAAACAGACAAATTAGTGAAGTTCTGATCCACTACCTAGCGTATCAAAAGAAAAGACCATGAAGGAAATTACGAAAATATTATGTACTTAGTTTATGAAAACTTTTTATGCTACGGTTTATCCGATTTTTTCGATTAACCGTTCACTCCACCCCTTTCATTACCACGGATAATAGAGGTTCTACTGTACATTACTACACAGAAAAGAGTCATAATTACATTCAAACACTCTAGACATCAGAAATAAACTATAACAGGAAGATACTGAAAATTTCATTCTATCAGCAGTGAAAGCGGAGATGTGACGACGTAAAAAACAACAGTGGATTACAAATGTATACCGTGAGAGTACTGGGGGGGGGGTAAGTATATTTCATTTAATTAATTTGAAGTGTCTTGGTAAGTAAAAAGTTAATATTAACTCATATTTTTCACTGATGTATTAAAAATATCAATATGAACTGTCATTATTTTCTACACATTTCTCCCCCACATTAATAGTACAGGGAAATCATTTTATTTTTACTTCAATTTTTATTGTACCTGAGTTTTTGAATGTACTTCACTACCACCCCTTCTACTAATGAAGTTCAACCATCCTCCACACAGAACCAAGGCCGCGTATACAGTCATAGTAGTCTTACGGTCACAGTAAACAGTACGTTCCAAAAATATGTTGGCGTTTTCCAGTGACAAAAGAGCTTTCAATATTGAATCATATTTTCGCACAGGTACTGACGTCCATTTGCCTACGTCGCATCCCGGTTTCCCCCACCCGCTTCTATTCGCCTCTTTGTAAAGGCTAGTGGCTGGACTGTCTTAGCTCTTTTCTGAAAACATTAATTTCTGTTATGAATTGGACGTCTACATAATATTATACAACTGTTTAAAATAACTTAAATAAAAGGGCCTCGTTAAGTAATTAACTGTCACGTGATTTTCCTCCTTTCTACGACCCTGCGACATAAGCACTTGGACGGACAGTAGATTTCGGATCGGGCAGAAGTTAAGATTCAATTTACAGTACGTAAGGTACTCTTTTATACAGTAAGTACAGAATTATTTCAACATGAGTTACTGGTACGAAAGACGAAACTGGTAATTGGAATTAGGTGCAATAGTCTATAGTGCGATAATATGCACTTTAGAACTGAAGCCTGTATCGAAATGAACGGCCATCATTTTCAACAATGTGTTTAAATATCCATATTATGATTATTTTTCAATTTAACTTCATTCTCTATAGTGTACGCTATGTGCTGTAGACATTATAATATACACTGCATAATGAATACGTCCGCATGGACAGCTCAGTTCGTGAGTAAAAACACTCATTGTTAATTCTGTACTGTATTTTGATTAAACAAAAACCTAATGAAAATTATGAAACTCAAAATCGCGATATTTTCTAGTTTACGTAAATGGATGAATTACTTTTCTTCCCTCCTATACATAGTAAAGTGATTTGTTTGCATATGACGCTAGTATAATCTAACTCCAGTCTTGGATGGGGGTAGCAACCGTTGATCCAAAGGTATAGTCAGGTTAATATTAGAAATGTTAGTAAAAATAAAATGATGTCCCTGTATATACACCTGTAAACTCTGAAGTCTAATAACAATAAAATTATCGAAAATAACAACTAAACACAAACTGGTAGCAATGTTTGCACAAACAAATTTATCTCAGTCTAGTATGAAATAAAAAGGAAAAATATATCATACATTTACTCAATAAATAATCTTACCAATAAAAATTTACGTGAACATATTTAGGTGTTGAAAACAAGAAGAAATAAGAAGGAAATTACTTCTGTTACACGTTTTCGTAAAAATATGGTAGATTACAATATATTCTTTATGTTCCCTTCCTAGAAAATGTCTGTATTTGGTGTAGTTCCACTACACACTTTGTTAAAAGTGGCTAATTGATTACAGAAGACATTAAGGCAGACCGAGAGGCAAGAAGATTGCTCGGTAATATATTATTTTTCTTCTGGACAGAAATTGGAGAAAAGTAACTCGAGACTGAAGCAATTTCTTCACTGACGTGCCGCAGTATATATCAGACGGCAATAAATGTCTGTGGCTTCTCTTTCAGGATTTGCCTTAATTGAATTTCGCAAACAACTATCATATTTTCTTCATTTCAGCATCACGACATCCCATAAGAAAATCGCACGTTCTTCTCGAAACAAATTGCTTTGCTGCTAACTGGACCGTACTCATCTCAGCCATGTTTTCTTTAACGTCATTTCCGTCCACCCCCAACAAGAAAGCGGTAATTTGGCTGCGGCTACGACGAGAGGGGTGAAACAAAAACATTACCACAACTTTGTGCAAGTATTTCGACATTTAAAGATGCTCTAGTACGTAACAAATTTAAACAGAAATCATTGGGGGTACTCCAAGAAATTACTGTAGATTGTAATGCTCCATATTCGTTTTGATTTTAAGTTATTCTTGTCATAATAATAGACAATAGATTTTTAGTGTAAGCTTCGGCTGAGTTCATTACGAACATTCTTTCACTAAAGACTTCCGACTTTTAGTGTGTAAAACCTTTGAGAGGTAAAATGTATTCAATTACGTTAAATTAGCTCGACTTACTCTGTCAGTTATTCATTTTACTAGAAATTCTGAAGGCCATTATTATTGCTATCGTCACAATCATAATTGCCGTTATGTTCGTGCTCATTATCACCAACTTCTCATTCGTTGCATCGACAGTCGTTTATAGTTTAATAGGATAGTCAAACATTCAATAATCAGAAATTCAAATAATTGATTAAATGGCGATCTTACTCGTGTTCATTATGTAAGCATGTGCGGCTTACAGCTGTTTCGGTGCTACTTGACACCATCCTCAGAGCCTTCTGTGTCTCTGCGCCATCTCAACTGCGCTGATTGTTGTGTGTGTGCGTTCGTGTGATGAAGAGTTGAGTCAAATAGTGTGTGTGTTCTGAAATTGATATGTGTCTTGAGAATTTGATTAGGGTGTGTTTTAGTGTGTCTGTATATTTCATATTGTTCTAGTGTGTTGAGTTTTTTGTTTTTGGGTTGTATGTGTAGAATTTCCATGTCTGTATTTATATTATTGTATGTGTGGTTAGCATTAGTTATGTGTTCGGCATATGTAGATGTATTGTGTCCTCTGGTTATTGCTTTAATGTGTTCTTTGCATCGAGTTTGGAATGATCCAATGTAGAAACTGTCGCAACTATTGCATGTGTGGTTGTATTTATTTGTTTGTGTTGTTTGTGTGTGTTAATTATTTATATTCAAGCGTTAAAAGTAGTGTACGAAAGATTCAACATGGATCAGAAATTCATTCCTCTAAAATACATTACTGCTTTGTACACTACACTAAGACTGAGAATATCAGCGTTAAGAATTATGACAGAAATACGGTGAGATTTCCTTTTTCTCTAAAAATCCATTTCATGTAGAACTCAATAGTCTGAAATCTAAATGGGTTATTGGGAAGAAATAGAGAAAGCAAAATAACACCGGAAATTAAACTTTGAATATCATTACAGAATAGCAAGTATTCATGGGATACAATGTAATCTAATATGTGGGTGATGAGAATAATGATAATAATAATAATAATAATAATAATAATAATAATAATAATAATAATAATAAAGAATATTAAACGTAGAATAAATATGGAAAATGCCTGTTATTATTCAGTTCAGAAGCTTTTATTATCCAGTCTGCTCCCGAAAAAACTGAAAGTTAGAATTTATAAAAGAATAAGTATTACCGCTTGTTCTATATGGTTGTGAAACTTGAACTCTCATTTTGAGAGAGGATCAGAGGACAAGAATGTTCGGGAATAAGGTGCTTAGGAACATATTTGGGGCTAAGAGGGATCAAGTTACAGGAGAATAAAGAAAGTTACACAACGCAGAACTACACACATAGCATTCTTCACCTGACGTAATTAGGAGCATTAAGTCCAGACGTTTGAGATGAGCAGGGCATGTAGCAGGTATGGGTGAAATTCATATAGAGTGTTAGTTGGAAGACCTGAGCGAAAAAGACCTTTGGAAAGAGATGTAGACGTAGATGGGAGGATAATATTAAAATGGATTTGAGGGACGTGGGATATATTGTACACACTATTTAAAGGGTGTAATTGATGTTTTGTTATTTGAAGTGTTGTATCAGTGAAGAAGTGTGCTGTGTCAGTGAAGTGTGTTGTGTAAGTGAAGTGTGTTGTGTAAGTGAAGTGTGTTGTGTAAGTGAAATGTGTTTGTATCAGTGAAGTTTTATAGTCTATAGTGGCAGAGCAAAGTATTTGAACAGTGAAATGATTTTGAAGTTTAATAAAATTAGGATGGAATCAGTGAAATTTGTCCTAGTTCCAATGTAGTGGGTGAGTTGGCAGCGAAATGAGGTTAGTGCTGAAAGGTACTTGTGCATGTATGAACATATCATACTCGTGGATTTTAGTTCGAATTTAGGGTTAAGATACAAATTAGACTTACTTTAAATGTTATTTTAAGTGATCATGCTTCATTTAATTTAGAATTCTCCTTGTTTTTGTTATTATTAATATTAATATTATCATTATTATTAATTATTATTGGTATTAATTATTATTAGTAGTGATATTATTAATTTATTATTAATTGTGTTTATTATTGATTATCATTATTGACTGTAATTAGTTACCACTGCCACCGGGTATTTACCAATTTGTAGTGTGAATAAATACACACAAACATACATACACATGATGGTAGGGACTGGATTAATGTTGGTCAGGATAGGGATCGGTGATGGGCTTATGTGATGGTGACAATGAGCCTCGTGGTTCCTTAAAAGCCATGTGTAAATAATAATAATAATAATAATAATAATAATAATAATAATAATAATAATAATAATCTCATGGGGGAGCAGACATCCACCAAGAGCACGCGTATCTAGTTGGAGATGGGAGAAACAGCTCGGAATTACGTTATGTCTGCTCGAAGACCAAATAGACACTGAACAAAAGAGAATATCTGACTGCTGTGACGGTCTCGAATAATGTGTAAGTTGATTCCAAAAAGAAGTCGGAGCCTTGATCAGCATGACTGAAATAATATCCCGGCCAGGACAGCGACGTACCTGAACTGGAGAAGTGTTGAGATTACTCTCAGTTTATTCTCCCTGATTCTGAATATGTTCTTCTAGCCTCGTCCGAGTTACACAATCGATTAAGAATTGGAAAGGTTTTTGATGATTCCGTTTTGAAAGAGTTTGCAAACATTTTCACGCCGTCTTGGATGTATCTAAGGTCACCGAAACGTCTTCCTTTCCCGGACAACTTTATTTTCGACAAGGAAATAAACGGAGGATATCAAGTCTGCAGATGAGAAGAGCAGAGTTTTGTTTTAGGATAAGAATTCCAATACAGGTAGCTGACTATGAACTCGGGCGTTGTTAATGAGGGAAGAATAGGTCTCCGATTAACGAATAGGCTAGTGATACCTAGCAAAGCAATTCGTTTTCATAATAATTTCAAAATTCTCAGATAATACTCTCCAGTGGCACTCACATTAGAGAGGATAAATTCATACTATCGTAGAAGGAAATCAGCATTATCTTCATTTTTTAGTTCTGAACGCTCAGTTTCCTCGTTTTCTGTACGTTTCCCAGTATTTGTCCTCCATTTTGGCGCTCCGTTTTAAGTTTGAACTGATGGAACCATGTTGAATTGTCTGTGCAAGAATCGTGCAGCTAATGACGTCTTCCGAGTAGCTGGTTGCAGTACGGTTTTGGGAATTCAGTGTAAATGCATTGCGAGTGTTTAGTCGTAAGCTTCGAAAGTAAACATAGCTTTGTGATGGCTTCTAATCCAGGCCTGCACAAACAGCGCTCAACGAGCGCACGCGCTCCTTCCGAGCGGGAGAGCGGTGTTTACCGCTCGCCGAAACGGAGAGGAAGATACGTAAGAATGACGTAGACTTGCTATCGGTAGAGGAGAGGGAAACGATCACTCAGTTATCTAGTGGAGTGCAGTGCGTAGGCCTATTCTCAGTAACTGTTTCACGTTGCTTACCTACTGCTACAGTACAGTATGGAGGAATCTAAAACACGGAACATAACATTTAACGATTTACAGCTCGAACTTATAGATCTTCAATGTGACCTAAGGGCTAAAGAACGTTTGAATAATACTACTAGCCTGGTTGAGTTTTACAAGACTAAACATTAGCAATAATATCCACGAATACACAGGCTGGCTGTAAAAATGTTTGCTATGTTTGGCTCAACATTTATATTTGTGAGCAACTGTTTTCTATAATCAACTTTAATAAAGGCAGACATCGAACATCTGTAACTGATGTTTCATTACGATCAGTAGGCTACTGTTCCTTTCAGCTGCCAACAGCATAAAACCTCGTTTTCATGTACTGATAAATAAAAATATAACAAAATGATATTGTACATTTAAGTAGCAGTAGAATTTCTATTACTTCTGTAAAATAAATATTTCTTTATTAATTAATAATAGTCCAAAATAGTTTTGCAAGCACTGAACAGGAATTCATTTCATAAGCACTCGTAATAGTACTTCCTTTTGTGTATATCGTGTACGAGATCATCCCTTCTTCCAGTCCACCCTTATAGAGAGCGCAGTTAATATCTGCATTCCGCTCATGAGCTGTGAGCCGGCTCGGAGAGCGCAAACCTTGTGCAGGCCTGTTCTAATCAATCGGTGTCTAGTTTAATAACGCGATACCGGCGTTACAATATAATTATACAGCTGCACACTTTCCTTTCACTCTTGCCGCGACCGCGACTTCCACAAGGTGTTCAAAAACAAACGTCAGAGAAGATTTATCAACAAGTGTTTTAAAAACAAATTTCACTGAAAAATGAAAATGGAAAAAAAAAAAGAAAAGCGAGGGAGGGAGGGAGAGAGAAAAAGAGAGAGAGAGAGAAAATGCCTCCCTCCCTGGAATTGCCGCCCAAGGTAACTGCATAGGTTGCCTAGGCCTAAATCCGGCACTGCTTGTGCTCTGTGTGCATTAACTTGAATGCATATTTTACAGTTCTAGTTATAATTTTAATCTCCTGGACAACACTATGCAAGTCGTATTCTCAATTATTACATTCGTGCTTCTTTAAATCCGTGCATGTTCTTGTCTTTACCCCTCCTTCAATCACCACCCCTACATTGCTTCATGATCTTGTCAACCCTCCCTCAACCACCATCCCTGCAATGCTCTTAACTCGTTCATAAAGCGTAGAGTGAGAAGAAGTGAAAGATACTGCAACAAGACAGAGCATATAGCTGTCTTTCCCTGCATTAGCAAAAGGAAAAATAGAAATCTAAAATGCATTACAGTATTTAGTTTTATTCAGCTTTCGTTCAACCCTAAATTATGAACCAATTGGTTTCATACATGTAAATACTACTATTAGGTATTTACATTACTTTAAGTCTAATTTGATCAATATGACAATTATTATGATGAAAAACGAGCTACCATCACAAACTTCTGCTCTGCCTGCAGTGTGCTTCAGAGCAGTGTTGCCACGACCAACTCACGAAAATCAGGAGAAAACCATCGAAAAAAACAGGAGATTACATTAGATTAAACATGAATTTATTTCTCTTCGTATTATAATATTAATTACAAAACAGTGTATACTGTAAGAAAGATGATACTGTTGTATTACCATATAGCACATCCCTAACCAATGAAATGGAACAATTTTGCTAAATATTACTACTGTCATCTTTACTCAGCGTATGTAAATAAGTCATGCAATTTTGGTTTTACACAATAATGTCTCATTGACAATGTTTCGCATTAAAATGTATTAATCAGGAGGTTTTTGTATATTGACAAACTATTTTCGATAGAACGAGATTTATTTTAAAGATTATATTAAAGACAGTACTGCATTATCTGTGATTATAACAGACGAAAAATTACCTCGTTTCTTGTTTTTGCATAACTGACCTTTCAACTGTTCATAATTTTCCCACTATGATTTATAATTCTGGAAAGGAGTATTTACTTTTCTTTCTTGCTGGGACACTTTCACTCATTTTAAAAGATCCCTGTGCACGATATGTAACACAAAAATACCATTACCTACACTTTACTCTCTCACTGTTTCACGTGTTCTTGCTCCTTTAAGCATCATTGTGGCGACGCGTTATGAGTAGGGAGACACAACGAGCTAGAAGAATATTCTTACTTCTAGCTCGTTGGGGAGACAAATGAAAAGATTGTTTGACTTGTGTATAAGTTGCAAAAGTAAGACATGGTGATATAATATCATATGTAATAAATTGAAAATCCGGGGATAGAACCAGGTGACTGCAGCATGCCAAAAACGAAGGAGAAATTCGTATTTTTTGACAAAAAAATTAAAGGAAATCTCCTGCTTAATCACTAGGTATGGCAACACTGCGTTCAGAGCAGTCTGAGGTGACGTCACAGGGCATCGAGTTGATAGGAACTGCTCTAGGGAATGGTTCATTTATTGACACCCGAACCTCTTACCAACATTCTGAAGATCATACAAAGTTCAATTTCTACCCTCCTGCTCACTTCTCTTACTAATTCTTTCAGAGTTTTCAATCTGGACGCCATGGTCTTAAATCATCTTCCAGATCATTTAGCCTTTCTTTAAAAGAGCAAACCAAAAGAAAATATATACATGAAGTAAATATTTATCCTCTGAGCTTGAGGTACCAATGTAATCTGGAGTGTTCTCACTGTTTCAGAATTTTACACAGATCGTGATGTTACCTCTTTCCGCCACTTTTATTTTCTGACAGCAGGTTACATTGCTAAAACTTTTTATTTCAAAACAAATTAAAACCTTAATGGTTATTTAAGTTTACTTAGGTAAGTAAGGAGGTTTCATGTTGTGATATTCTCAGCAGTTAAAACTAAGACAATAATTAAAATATATTATCAGTCTCCTTACTTATTCCCCTCACTGCGTATGAAGATATGGTACTATAAAACACATATTCTACTGGACAAGCCTCATGTGTAAGTTTATTACCCATAGTTTATGGATAATCAATGAACAAAATGATGATAATAATAATAATAATAATAATAATAATAATAATAATAGTAATAGTAATAATAAATAAAAGATTATTCTTACGCACTGATTTATATAGACTTGCAGGCCTGCTTGTTATGTTATAATCTATGTCATTCACTGGTGTCGATTTTTACCAACACACAATAGGATCAGCAAGATTACTGAAATTAAACGAGTCAATTCGAGTCGAGTCGAAACCAGTCAATTCAATTCAATTCAATAAAATTAAGTTTATTAAGCCATTAAACATACAGTGATATGCTTAGTTACAATACCGAAGGTAAAAACAAACATTTGAAAATACGCATATAATTCAAAACAGTAAAGTTTAATTATAATGAAAACACAAAACATTTTGAAACTCTAAAAAGTTATGAAAACACTTCACTCTTAATGTAATATTTGTAACTAAATGTAAATAACATTATAAATTTGAATTTTGAATTCATCTTTGTACAGAAGTCGTATTTGATGAACGTGTAATGTGGTTTTAATTTTCCGTCTTGACTTATTTATAATGTCAACCCAAAAAATAACTAATCCAAAACTACTATATAAACATCTGGAATGCTACATACATACACGCAGAGGTAGCACTACATACCAAACAGTATATTCCATCCATTACACATAGACTCTCAGTATCCCTAAGGCCAAACTATATCCTCACCCAATTCCTGACAAACCACGGATGCTTCAAATCATATCTGCACAGAATTAACAAATCACCGTCTCCATTATGCAGCTGCCCCGAGAAAACACCTCAGACAGCAATACATTTACTGACGGAATGCACACACTTTTCAACAGACCGGTCTTCAATACCGTCGAAGCAAAATCTGCACCAGATGATGTGGAGACACATAAAAACAGTAAGAGTGACAAGTTTCAACAACAACATCTACTGTTCTCTTCAAGAATAGCATCCGAAATATATTGTAAATTTTTTTAACTCACAACAATAGGATTTTATTCTTCCAACAATAATTCCTTTCTACAATTCGCCTTTAACGCTCTCGTCAACAATTGGATTTTCACTCAACACAGTATTCGTTATAGCACTCCACCGACGACAATGACAATTTACTTGGACTATTACAAACAACAATGAACTGTTAATCTTAACTAATATTTACAAAGCACTATTTACAAATCAGAACTATCAGTTCTCAGTTCACAGTTCTTCTAGCTCAGTCACTCGAGTTCACCGTATCTCGAACCACAGACCTTCAGAGACAGTTCACTGTACTCGAACTCAGGTCCCTCCAACTGCGGTCCACTGCACTCGAACTCAGGTCCCTCCAACTGCGGTCCACTGCACTCGAACTCAGGCCTTCGGATGCTGATACAGTTGCGGACGCACACTCGAGTCGAACTCCGGTACACAAGACTGGCTTGCTTGCTCTGGCTTTCTCACTGACTGGCTGACTAATCAACTGAAAACTGCTCGAGTTCGCTGGCGTTTCTTCTTTTATAATCACAGCGACGTAGCCTCGAAAGTTCGACGCGTCTCCAGAGATTGCACTCCAGAAAAATCCAGAGCCCTCTCCTCTCTACCAGCACCAGATGCGCGCGCACTCTAGTCGCGTTGACGTAATACACGCCCTCTCTTCTCTCCGCCGCGCGCCGTCCCAAAGTGCTCCGCGCGATCTTCTCTCTTGCGGGACGCTGGTCGTGAGTTCGAATCTCACGTCGCTGTCACAATATCTTGTGTATAACATTGTAAATATTCTGTGATATGCCCATGCCAAAACAAGGTTGTATACTCAAAACAAACAAATTAAAAATAATAATAATAATTTTTTGTTAACACATTTGAATTATTTTGTGAACGTTTTCGCCATGTGTGGGCATCTTCAGACAATATAGATATCTGTACACAATGTATATCAAAATTACATAATACACGCGACCAATTATACAAATACAAACTTAAAATTTTGAAAAGGCAATTAAAAGACACTTTTAAAAATCTAACTAAAAGTACAGCAACAAGATCAATCAATAAGTATAAGAAATATGCATATTTAATATCATACTGTGATCGTCCATTACAGATAGAGATAAGCCGTATTGTTACTATGTGTGTGAAGACTCGTAGGTGGACACTTATTTGACAATAGGACGCGTAATTAAATGTGCATATTTTAACAAAGAATACCATGAAAATATTTGCAAATCAATGAAGGTATATAGGATCATGGATAACTAATATACTTCTGAATTGTTGTTTAGGCGTGAATAGAAAATGTTATGGATCACTAGGAGGTTTGGAAATACAAGATGAATGTAATTTACACAAATTTAAGTAAGTAATACTATGATCACTTATTAGCAAATATGTAAAGAAAAATGTTATTGTAAAGAGTTGCGGTTGTATGGTAAGTGAACATCAAATGTTATAAGTGTTATGATCACTTATTTACATTTATTAACAAATATGTTGTGAAGATAAAATATTATTATAACGAGATGCAAATGTATGGTGACTAACATCAAGTTATTATAAGTGTACATCATTATGATAAGTAGTGTCGTGTATTAATCTCGTACTGTCGTATGTTGTCAAGGATGAATTAATAATATATGACGAATGTAGTAATAACTTGCTGGTCATAAATAGCTTCACGAATAGTTGAATTGATGTAGAGATGTATGTAAAAATCACACATTAAAATCACTTAAAACTGAAGTATTATGCAGTAGGGTCGAAATTGTAAATTCTCTGTGTCGGATTTTCGACGGTGTTAATTATCGACTTCCCTATCACCATTGCATGGCGCGTCCTCAGGTTGCGGATAGAGGAGACGGCCTCCAGCTATGGAGGGTAGCTGCGAATATATTGAATAAGCAGTCGTGGACAGCCGATAAGGGGTGGTCCTCCAGCTTGGGGGTTGTGCGAAGGGCTAACAACCCAACACCGTAAAAAAACAGCTTGTTACGAAACCTAACAATAAAACTATAAAGGTTGGAGATTTATCCTTCGAAGAGGTGGAAAAATTCAAATATCTTCGAGCAACAGTAACGAATACAAATGACACTCGGGAGGAAATTAAACACAGAGTAAATATGGGAAATTCCTGTTATTATTCGGTTGAGAAGCTTTTGTCATCTAGTCTGCTGTCAAAAAATCTGAAAGTTAGAATTTATAAAACAGTTATATTACCGGTTGTTCTGTATGGTTGTGAAACTTGGACTCTCACTTTGAGAGAGGAACAGCGATTGAGGGTTTTTGAGAATAAGGTTCTTAGGAAAATATTTGGGGCTAAGAGGGATGAAGTTACAGGAGAATGGAGAAAGTTACACAACGCAGAGCTGCACGCATTGTATTCTTCACCTGACATAATTAGGAACATTAAATACAGAAGTTTGAGATGGGCAGGGCATGTAGCACGTATGGGCGAATCCAGAACTGTATATAGAGTGTTAGTTGGGAGGCCAGAGGAGAAAATACCTTTGGGGAGGCCGAGACGTAGATGGGAAGATAATATTAAAATGGATTTGAGGGAGGTGGGATACGATGGTAGAGACTGGATTCATCTTGCTCAGGATAGGGACCAATGACGGGCTTATGTGAGGGCGGCAATGAACCTCCGGGTTCCTTAAAAGCCAGCAAGTAAGTAAGTTAATTATCGACTTCAGCATGTTATAATGAACTATTCTGTATAGAAGAAAATTTGATATGAGATTTTTGAACACTAGCGTTTGGAAAAGGTCTAATGTAACGAAAATACTTACGACAGAAGGTTGGGTGTATGTGGAGCAGATGTGTCGTGGCAGGAAGACGAAGGTAGACTGAATATGTGAGAGTGGGTCAGGTGCAGGGGCGGCTTTCGAAGAGGGGCTGCGGAGCTGCAGCACCCCCAGACATTTGTGGCTCTTGTCTCGTTTTATGTTGTGAAATACATTTATTATACAGTCTCTATTTAGCGGCTCAATTTTTTTTTTAAATTTCGCTCTCAATGACATGCACGCAATCGTTAATGAAGTCACTTCCTCCCCTGGTGCTGCCAGAGCGAAACCAGAGACAAGGACTATAGGGTGAAGCCACTTCCTCCCCTGGAGCTGCCAGTCTCGTCTCGGATGCTTTGCGCGTTAGTTTTACCCCTCCTCCCCTTGCCGTGAATCCAGAGTTTCCAGGCGCTGCAAAATTTGCAGCAGTTTGTCAGTAGCGCGCAGTTTTAAATACATTTTCTTTAATGTTGTGAGTATAACAAGTGCAACAATGTTTAATTCTGTACAATATTTACAGTCTATTCAGTTCAGTATCTTAACAGTTCAGGAGAAATGTGAAATTAAGTGCTCATCAGTTGAATATTATAATGGAAAGAGCCGCTAATCAAAATACAAAGGCTCGCATATTTTTTGCTGATTTATCAAGTATCACTGCTTTCTTCTCTCGATCTCCACACAGTCTGTATTAGATTAATGTGTTTCAAAGACAATTCCATCAGCTGGGGCAACAAGCTGGATTTAAAATAAGAACAGTAAATTTGTTCATGAGAAGAAGGAGCCATTGCTAGAATGTTTTCAAACCATAATGGAATCTGAAACATCTAAAACATCACAGTAAATGAGGCAAGCGACCTGGTGCGTACTCTAGAATATCCTGAATTCAATTTCTGACTCAGTTATTTTTTTCATTTATTGATGTATCATGTATATAACTTATATTATACAACCAACTACAACATCTCCAGTTAGATATTTCTAAGGTTCAAATCTGCATGTAAAAAATTAAATTATGGTTTATTTAACGACACTCGCAACAGCAGGGGTTATATCAGCGTCCCCGGTGTGCCGGAATTTTGTCCGGAGGATTATTTTAAATGCCAGTAAATCTACTAACATGAGCCTGTCTCATTTAAACACAATTTACAAGATAAGGCGCATAGAACTAATCTTTAAATTTAAAGTAAGTTGCTTGGTTTATTTTTGTATGCAGCCCCCCTTAATTCAATACCCACGAGCCGCCACTGGTCAGGTGTGTTATGTTATGTTACTACGCGGTGGAACTATTTTGTGTGTATTGATATGAAATAACGGGTTGGTTGAATGTATTAAATTTTCGTTGAGAATCTGTTTATCTTTTTGTAAAAATTTGTTTATATAAAATTCTTCGGCAGTGTTAATGGAAAGATTATTAACGTTTGGCTTTATGATCAACAAAGTGTCCTTGATATTGCCTAATTCATGTCCCGTTTCTATTAGATATTTTGCATAGCTGGATTTTTTACGGTTATATTTGAAATCAGTAACATGCTCTTTGTATCTAATTTTGAAATTTCGTTTTTTCTGACCAATGTATGTTAAATTGCAAGATTTACATTTTAAACCATATATTCCGTTATTATGTAGCTTATCTTTGCTGTCAAAATTTATTATTTATTATGTTATTCAATTTCTTATTCGTCTTATGTGCGATGTGTATGTTTTCTCGAAAAAATTACGTAATTTGTTGGAGATGAATTTGTTGTAAGTGAGAGAACCATGTATTTTTATTTTTTCTTTTGTTTGTGGACTTAAAGTTCTTTTCGGTTTTTGTTTAGCCATATTTCTGTATTAATTTTCTGATGTCAGATTTACTGTACCTATTTTCGGATCCAATTTCTAAAATTTTGTTCACTTCTTCTTTGTATTTATGTTTACTTAAAGGAACATTTATTAATCTATTAATTAAATAATGGAAAACGATGATTTTATGTTTTATAGGGTGTACATGGCATTCTTTGATAAAATATGCACATTTAATTACGCGTCCTAAAGTCAAATAAGTGTCCACCTACGAGTCTTCACACATATAAAAATACGGCTTATTGAACCCACACAATAGCCTGGTTGTCGTCTCTATCTGTAATGGACGATCACAGTATGATATTAAATATGCATATTTCTTATACTTATTGATTTATCTTGTTGCTGTTCTTTTAGTTAGATTTTTAAAAGTGTCTTTTAATTGCCTTTTTAAAATTTCAAGTTTGTACTTGTATAATTGGTCACATGTATTATGTAATTTTGATATAGGTACATTGTGTACAGATATCTATATTGTCTGAAGATGCCCACACAGGGCGAAAACGTTCAAAAAATAATTAAAATGTGTTAATAAAAATATTTTTTGGGTTGACATTATAAATAAGTCAAGACGGAAACATTAAAACCATATTACTTGTTCATCTAAATAACATTATTTATTAAAAAACAATTTCGTGTGAATTTATGTTAAGAAACTCATCCACAGAGTAGAAAGGATTAATTAGAAGCCAATTATAAAATCTAGTTTTGAAACTATTGGTTGGTAACTTATAATATTGACTGGGAAGCTTATTATATAATTTCATCCCCATGACACAAAAATTTGTACTAGTTTTATGTAATTTACAGAATGGAATATTAATTTGTTCACTATTTCTAATTTCATGATCATGTATATTGGCTACTAATGAGTAATTGTCTATATTTTGTCGAGTGTAAAGGACTAGGTCGTATGTATGTATGTATGTATGTATGTATGTATGTATGTATGTATGTATGTATGTATGTATGTATGTATGTATGTATGTATAAATTTATTACAGTTAATATCTGTGATTGTTTGAAAAGTGGTCGACAATGTTCAAAATAGTTTGATTGACATAGAATTCTAATGGTTTTCTTTTACAAAATCAAGACACTCCTAATTTTGTTGCCATTTTCCCAGAAAATTAAAGCATAACGAATTATCGACTGAAAGAACGAAAAGTAGGCACATCTTAAATAATTCTGAGAAACGCAAGTCACTAATGTCTTTAATAAATATACAACTCTTGATAATTTTGTGCATATATATTCGATGTGTGTTTCCCATGTTAAACCGGAGTCTATAAAAGTCCTAGAAATTTGGTATAGTTTTGTATGTTGTCCTTTTTATCACATTCGTGAGGAAACGAACTCGGATTCCTGGGGTTAAAATTAATGAAGACATAAATATAATATTCTACTTCCTTGTATCGATTTAGGTAAGGACACATTTGTATTTACTAACCCACTTGTTGCTTTCTTCAAGATGGATACCAAGTAATATCAAGTAATCACGAATCGGTTAAGTTAAGGGTAATTTCAGTCTCGACTTTCCAAGTTGGCCGCCGTATAACTTTGCACTAGATTTCCTCAGTACGTGTAACGCCACAGACACCATTACCTCTCTGCGCAAGTGCAGGAAGAGCAGCCATCTTGTTGCCGTTCACGCGTTGCGTTTCTTTAATACGAGTAACAAGTTACCGGCCACCTGCTGCCCGAGTAAAGTCTGTTCCAGAATTTCGGTTCTTACGCTTTAACACTTGTGACAGGACTTGAGTACCTAGTTACTGAGAATGTGGCAAGTGTCATTTTCAAGGCAGAACTCGATATCCCCATTTATTTATTAGAAAATGTTAAATATTGGCTACACCGCTGCATATGTGTACATCAGCCCTCCACGCTTGAGACCTACAAGTCTAAGACAGCAACAATTACTGTAGGTTTTCCCACGGTGCTCCAAGATTCTCTGTCATCGCTTCATAAAATTACTCATAATTTTTTTCTTTCACATTTTCTCATAATCACAACGTACTCATTACTACACTCGAAATGTAATTAATATAGAGTGAGCCTACTGTGAAACATGGGAATTGGAATGCAATTCAGATTAACATTAATTTATGGGACGACAAGATGTATTTTTTCTTGAAAAGCACAGCTTAAATTAATTCGTAAATATATTGTAATCGGAAGGTCCGTCATTCATGCTAATAATTTTGTTACCGAGGTTCTCTTGGTACCACCTCCTTAAGAAGGTGGCAAAAACTTTGGTACTAAATAACTAATTTTGCACTTCTTTGTTGTTCAGTAACGGGTTGTTTGTTGTGACTAGTGATACGCATGAATAAGTACAGTGCATTTGTACATAAAGTCGCCTCTAAAGAAAAGATTTTCCTACAATCCAGTGTATAACTAAAATTTCAAGAATAGCAACACATAAGGCAGGAAAGAGTTCGAATCGCCGCGACTTTAACAAGAAAAAGTTGCTTATGAATGGCAAAAGACAAGAACATCAGATGTTAAAAGCGAAAACAATGTACTATATCTCACTGAAATGCCATTATAAAAGGAAGGTACATCTATTGAAGTCTTTTATAGTCCGAAAAATATGTTAGGTGTGTGTATGTATGTATGTATGTATGTATGTATGTATGCATGTATGTATGTATTTTTTTAAATTTTAATACGCATAATCGGCATGTTCCGTTACTCGTGGGTAACATTACATGCCTCTCTAAACATTTTACAATCATTATTAAATACTTAGTTTAGCCTAATATGTCCTTTCATTACCTACATACGATTCAGTTTCTCAAAGTCTATTGAATTTACAAATTGAATGAAACAGTTTCTATACTTCTTTATTAACCTATTTTTCGACACAGGCCAGTTTTCCCTTTTTAGAACACTATTCACTATGTGTGTATGTATGTATGTATGTATGTATGTATGTATGTATGTATGTATGTATGTATGTATGTATGTATGTATGTATGTATGCACGTATGTATGTATGCACGTATGTATGTATGTAGAATGACCAGATCAAAATTTTTTGAATCTGGATATTTTGAGGAAAAAAAAAAAAAAGAAAAGGGCAGGACATTTTGAAGAAACCCTACACTTCCAATTTTGAATTATAAATAAATTTATTCATCTTAAATATCCATTGTTTGATTTCTGTGAAGAGAAAATCTTCATGATCACTTTTGGTAGAGCTAATTTTAGCGAGAACTCTATGTATGACATTTTTGTAAGTACAATGCTTAAAATTGTACTGTAACGTTATAAAAACCTTCGCGTAATCTCGCAACAATATATATTTCATTCATCAGACCATAATGTATTTATCAATGCTAATTTTCTACATTAGCATTGTTTGGTATGAAATGGGGAATGAGTTGGCATAGGATCAGAAGCTCTTTGAAGCATAATTTTTGTTTTTAAAAATAAGATTTTAAAATGTGTCTTATATTATTTGAGTACAACGTATATCATTAGGACAGTATTTTATCATCATGTACACAAGAATTTTTTGTCCTTCATTCATAAAATGAACACAAGGAATTGTATAATTTATATTACAATTTTTCTTCTACAAAAATATTCATGTTCACCATATAACATACTTTATAGTTTATTTGTAAAGAGAAAGTGCCGGTCCTACAAAAATTTCAAACTGAGTTTCGAATCACAGTTCTGGTGGAATAAGGTTACCAAGTGTCTTAATTTTATGCTCGACCATGCCGAAATATAGTAACTATATACCTCGTAGCAGTCCTTTAATGCATGTCATTAAAGTACATCTACTCATTAAAGTACAGGTGTTTTCAGCCAATGACAACTCAGCTTACAGGTGTTCAGCCATGACAAGTCAGCTTTGTACCGTTATAAAACCGCAAGTATCGATTATTCTCGGATATGCAATCGAAAGAGAATTAGCGAAAAGTCACGGAGGCTGGAAATCCAATATTGTCGCAGAAGGTTATGTTCTGTTACTATAATAATTAGCGTTAATTGTAAATAATATTCAAATAAATTCAATTTGTCATCTCTTTTTTCAACGTCGAATTCAATAATCAGGGTTATATCAAGTTTAACGAGATTACATCAAGGTCAGTGACCTTATTGTTCCTCGGAAAAAATCAATACTTTCGCGTCTGCGCACATCTCACAATTCACGACCTAGAACAAGGTCACTTCCGATCTTGTCAGATACAAATAAAATGTATACATCTGAATAATTTCAAGTTAGAAATATGGTCGAGCATAAAAAGTCGTATGAAACTCGCCTATAATAGTAATTAAGAAGCTCGTATGAAAATTATGAAACTCGCTTGCGCTCGTTTCATAAACATCCATACTCGCTTCTTAATTACTATCATTATAGGCTCGTTGCATAATGTACTATTGAAGTGCGGTATAAAATTCTACCTCAAGCTCTTGATTTCTCCTTGATTTTCGATGTCGATTTGTTAGATTTGTACAAGTTGCGTTTATATTCACTTTTTCCTTAGTAGGAATAACAAGAGAGGCATTTTCCTAATTTCGAAAGTAAAAATGCTGGACGCGTACAAAATATTAAAAGGGCAGAAAATCTCCAACGAAAACAGGACGTATGGTCACCTAACTGTGAGCGACGAAGAGGGCACCTCATTGTTTCGTATTCTAAAATACCACTACGAACATTGCCGTGCCTTTGAAGGTTGTGATAGATCACACATATTATCTTTTTACATGAAAACAGTCCTAAAAGTTGTAAGGCTGCATTTATTTTCATAAATTATTGTATATTTAAACTTTGATCGAAATTAGAAGTGTATTGTACAATACTGTTAATACTGTCTCTTTTTCTTACAGATATAACATCGTTATTACCCCTGCGGTGACTGAGTGGTCAGACCTCCGTTGTCTCGCAGGCGGCCGGATTCGACTTCCGGTGAGGTCTGATATTTTTCATTGAAAAATCCATAGTGGCACTTGTAGCGGACAATGTCACAGTTAGGATTTTTTCTTCTTATTAGGTATCTACATAATTCCGTCAATATTTCTCCATTTCATCATCATCCCACAGTATTCCCCGATCGTTGGCTGGAGACACACATAGGGGTTGGACTAGGAACGAGGGGGGGTTGCCTTCTCGAAAACTGGGTAAACAGCGAACCTTAGTGTAGTCAGCCGGTGTGGGTTGGAAATGCGCCTAGCTTAAGGGTTAGGGCAATAGATGGCAACAGGTCGCAGTGCTGAACATAGTGCCCTCCACATCGTTTATGAATGAATGAAGTGCATTTATTGATACAGGATTATACAAACTCATGTACACAAGATCCTTCCCACGAGCCCGTACGGTCATTCGTGTTATAACTATGAACAGTTTGAATTTTAAAAGAAAACAAAAATAATTCTACTAATAATAAAATAGTAAAACAACAGTTATTATTATTGCTACCGTCATCATTAATTATTATAATTACAACTAATCTAACTTCATACCAAATTTCACAAAAGTAATAAAAATAAAATAAATATAAGATATGAAAGAAAAAAGAACACACAGTGAAACATATAGCCTATATAAACAATTCAATTCAATTCCTTATTCAAGCTGCAATAAATAATTCAAGTAATAAATATAAAGATAATACATAAAAACATATAAACACGCAATAAAAAGAAACAAACAAATAGAGAAAAACACAATAAATACAAAAAGAACATTATTCCCTAATTACCTCATTCGCTCAGTGTTAATTACAACACTAATAAATAACTCTTCCCCTTATTTCCTCGGTCCCCTCCCCTTCGGCCAGTTCCACCCACAGCTGTCGAACTTTTGCCGTAAATTTTCCCACACTCTCACAGAATTTAGCGTTATTTAATATATCGTATATTGCCAAGTGCCCCCTGCTGGATGTAATGAAGGACTCTGGCAGGAATCGTTTCCTCAGAGCTTCTGTGGCTTCATACTCCGATAAAATATGGTGTGATGTCTCGCCTCTACCGCAAAGAGGACATATTCTCGCCCCCTCTTCGTTGACGATTTTAAGTGCCCTCCAAGCTCCTAGACGAAACCAGGTTAAGCCCAGTCTGCCTTCTCTGCTTCCTCCATAGAGGTATAACTCTGTTCCCCAATTTGTTTTGATCATCGATTGGATCTTCAGAGCAACTTTATCCCTACATTCCCCTTCTGTTATTTGCCTGTCTATATCCTTCAGGCGTTTCTTGACTTTCCGCCAAACATTTCGCTTGTTCCTGCAATTTTCCCCGATTATAAATCCCATGCATATTTCCTTCAACCCTCTGCGTAATCTACCTGCCCAAGTTACTTGGTCTCTCCACATCGTTTATAGTTACTGTATATCACACCAGAGCTGTAGAACGTTCTGCTACACAATACTCGTGGGAATGAATAGTTATCTCAACTAAAACTAGTCATACTCATAGAAGTTAAGTGGTCGGCATGGTTCAAAACTACCTCATAAGTGTAGGCCTGTGACATTGGAGCATGTTTACAGTGAAAAGAAGCCAATTCACTACAAGATATACACAGAGTACGCAAGTGTCTGTGTGTACGGAGAGACACAACCGCCGCGGTAGAGTTCATTCAAGTATAATACAAACTGTCGTGAAGTGTAGTGTGCTCGGCAGTATGGCTCAGAAGGAAAGAAACACGTCTCGAAACTAGAATATTTAGTTCCACAGTATGGTGCAGTTTGCATTCCAAATAAAATCTGTATTGTAAACTTTGCAATGTCAGCATTACATCTGCTAAAAACAAGGAATTTAATATTCAAAGGCATGTAAGTACAATGAAACATAAACGGCTGGAACAAGGGACTGTGCAGAACGTTTTTCCAGAATGATGCAGCTTTTATAGATATGGTTCAATTACTTCTGAGTGACCCAAATATTGAACAACTGTGTCATTTTATTGTATCAAATTTTGGATTTATTCCTCATCCGATTCAAAGTTTAGAAAAGAGTGGAATTAAACTGGTGGAACAAATTTCAGTAATAAATAATATTGTGTCTAAACTAAATAGTATACAAGACGACGTAGGCAACAAAATCTGAAACAAAAATGAAATACGTTTACAAAAAATAATGGGTTCAGTTCACTGTGCCAGGTAGCTAATTTTCTATCGGGTGACAGATACACAGTAGATAATTTAGATGTAGAATTGAATGATGTCAAATATTTCACGCATGCACCTGTCGTTTTGCACCTTTTCTGCATTCAAATCCATACTAGATAGTAGTAGTCACTCATTCGCTTTGAGAATGCATCTTGTTGTTCACTGTAATTACAAACTAAACACGTAATAGACAATATATCTAAGCCCACATGTGTTGAATGGAATTTTCAATAGTTGAAATAAGTTAAATAAAGATAGAAAGTAATTCAAAGGGATGTTTGTATTATTCTATTCTACAGACTGTACTGTACAAGACGGAGAGGTGCAGCGTACTCTGTGTACCTATATATTCTGGAGTGAGTTGGTTTCTTTCACCGTAAACATGCTCCAATGTCACAGGCGTACTCATAACACAACGTAGGAGAAAGGACATGGATGCAGTCTCAACAGGAAGAAGATCCAGATAAATATTTTCTTTCCCGGAATCAGGCGACGAGCATTTCAAGTTTGTAGCGAAGGACGTCGCTTGGGCTCCTCTTTTACACAACAGAATGGCGCAAATTACCGTTTATTTGGGGAGTATACAGGGAACCTGCCACTCTTATCATCGAGTCGTTGCAGACCCGTTAACAGTGGTGCTGTGCTCGCTAGTGGATGACTTGACGTTTGTTTGCACTACAAATTTCACACCAATTTCGTAAATTTCCTCAACGGTACAGATCCGTTTTCGCTGTGTGTTGCCGTAATATTGGGACAGCCGATATCTACTCTCCCAGTCGTCCCACTGTTTGTTTGTCGCCTTGAATACGGAAATGAAATTAAGACTCCAGTTCAATCAGAGGCTAATGAACGGGTGTCGGCGATCAAAGCATAGCCAGAAACACGATTCGTCAACATAGCCTTCAAACCTGTGTACAGCAACATAAATTTCCATTAAAATATCCAGCAAGTTTCAATTTAAGAAGAATAGCGGACACAAATTTTACCAAGAAGACAATGAGATGACAGAAGTTTCTTTTTAATTATGTAAATAGGCTATGTTCGAGGTTGCTTCGTAATATTATTTCTCCACTCTTCTTCATTAACTTTCAGTACTGAGTTTCATAAGCAGTTATCCAAATCTGATCTCTTTACACGTAACATGCGAAAGGTGAGTTATGCATGTTCTCATGAAATTTTTGTGACATTAATTCATAATAAAATTAGCAATATCTAATTACATAATATAATTTCGTACTGAAGACTTTCTTCTTATCTGCCTTCTGAGTCCTACCTAAAATGGCTACTTTGCTTAATTTTTAATCGGTTTGTTTTACGACGCTTAATCAGCTGAGACGGTTAACTAGTGTCTGAATGAAATTAAAGTGATAATACCAGCGCAATGAGTCCAGGCTACGGGAAGTAAATCCCGAAAAGACAAAGTATACGATTATGTCTCGTGACGAGAATATTGTACGAAATTTATCTTTTGAAGAGGTGGGGAAAATTAAAATACCTGGGAGCAACAGTAACAAATATAAATGATACTCGGGAGGAAATTAAACACAGAATAAATATGGGAAATGCGTGTTATTATTCGGTTGAGAAGCTTTTATCATCCAGTCTGCTGCCAAAAAAACTGAAAGGTAGAATTTATAAAACAGTTATATTACCGGTTGTTCTTTATGGTTGTGAAACTTGGACTCTCACTTTGAGAGAGGAACATAGGTTAAGGGTGTTTGAGAATAAGGTGCTTAGGAAAATATTTGGGGCTAAGAGGGATGAAGTTACAGGAGAATGGAGAAAGTTACACAACACAGAACTGAACGCATTGTATTCTTCACCTGACATAATTAGGAACATTAAATCCAGACGTTCGAGATGAGCAGGGCATGTAGCACGTATGGGCGAATCTAGAAATACATATGGAGTGTTAGTTGGGAGACCGGAGGGAAAAGACCTTTGGATAGACCGAGACGTAGATGGGAAGAATATATTAAAATGGATTTGAGGGAGGTGGGATATGATGATAGAGACTGGATTAATCTTGCTTAGGATAGGGACCAATGGCGGGCTTATGTCAGGGCGGCAATGAACCTCCGGGCTCATTAAAATCCAGTAAGTAATTAAGTAAGTAGTATAATATAGGCTAATATGTGTCACTATATACATATGTCGAACATGGAGTAAGACCACTAAGGGAAAATACCAAATGAGAAAGATTCGATCCGGTGCTGTGGATTGAGCCTCGGCTTAGCTCAGTGGTTAGAGCGCCAAGTGCGTAGAACTGGTGATGTCGGGTTTGATCCCCGACGCCTGAGTGAATTTTTCTCCATTAATCACCAGTGGTAACCATAACAGATAATTCTGTAGGACCAAAGGACTAATCTTTACATCAATTGTACATAGTTTTACATAGTTTTTTTATATTTTATTTCGCGTCCAACTATTTTATTTTTTGATTCACCAATAACAACACATATGGAATTACCGGTTACAGATTTCACTTTGGCTTAATCCCAATTGATAATTTTTCTTCTTTAAGTGCCAGGGACGCACTTTCCCTTGACTTCTCAATACATATTTTCTTTTTAAGAAATAATGTCTGTTGTTTTGCCAATACACACTGAAATATTTAAATTTAATTTTATGCTGTAGCTATTTTAGTAAACAAAATTATTATATTTCCTAAACAAAAATAAAACTACGTCAATGAAAACATAGTGAACCTGACTTCTTAACTGTAAAAATGAAAACTGAAAATTCAGATGGTATAAATTTCAACCAATCAAAATCGGCCGACGGACTCAGCTATGCAAATTGTGTCGTCAACTAGCCTTTTCTAAAGCCCCTACATTAACAAAATGCCACTAACCTGCAAGAAAATGACTACCTGTATATCTACATAACATAGGTACTGTAATTTATTTTATTTAATGATAAGTCATATCAAATATATATATATATATATATATATATATATATATATATATATATATGCAATTTGAAATGGTAATGGAAATCACAGAAAAACGGCTGAACGGATTTTAATGAATGACCCGTCATTTTTCAGCTTGGCATCCAAGGATTTTCAGAAAAATAGTAACTTTCAGTGAAGCGTTAGTTTTCCTACATAATTTTCCTATTTCCCAAAATCGATCTTTCGTCAGTCTTGAGAACTAATTGCATTTCAGGATAAAACAAAACACACACCGCAATAAACAATAGGCTATTACACGAAGGCCATGACCTGCAGATTTGCTGACATATTTAGAATTCAAATTCAATTGGTTATTAAAAACTTCAAGACTTACTAAAAATAATTTACAGGTCTGTTTCTGCGATGTGCAAATTTCTGAGTACAGCTGTGTATTGGATATTAAAATCTACTAAACTTGAGGTGGGTTTATGACATTATTACCATTAGAAATTAAATATTATTATAGTTAATGCCGTGATGCGACTATTTTTCATTAATTATACATATTAATGCAATATCGATGATATGAAAGTGAAACGTTTGGGGTTATATAAGTAGATGTAGAGAATATCTTAAATTAGATCTTCATCTCTATAATTTACTGAGTGGCGGCTATAAATATTATATATAACTACAAAACTTACGTAAGATAATATTGTTATTAAAAATCAAATATTTTTATAGTTATTAGTCAAGTGGGGTTAGGTCTTGTTCATATACTTAATGACGGTGTGGTGTAGATATTTATATGCGTCATTCTCTTCTGTATTGGCTCGAGAAAGCACAAAAATTACAGTTCCTAAGGAAAGACCGAAAGGTATTACTTACCGATAAAATAAGAGGCCTACAAAATTTTGTAGTCTCCCGATCATTTCAGTAAGATCTCTTAGCAGGACTATTACACTCTTACTACGTCATACTACTTTTGACCAATAAAACGGTACGAAAGGACGTATTTCGACCAATCATGGCTGCTTATCGCACAATTTTATCGCGTCCCTAGCATTTGTTTAATTTTATCGCGTCCCTAGCATTTGTTTCTTTGTTTGCCAACATTTGAAACTGCGCTGGTCTGGACGTCAAAAAAAAAAATATATATATATATATATATATATATATATATATATATATATATAATTACAAACCACTCCAGTCGATGCACAGCAGTTTCAAATATGACTTGCATTGGCATTCAAGAACAAGAATTAATAAAAATCACTGATCATACCTATGCATTTTCTGAAATCCGATTTACAAATAAATGAAGAGCACCATTCGGAAATCCTGAATAGGTTGAATATACCATGTAGGCCTAAATCAACGAGTTCCGCTTCTATTACGCACACGTCAAATATAATATCAATTGAACCACCAACCACATTCAAATTTGAAAATTTTACATTCAATAATTATTCCTTTTAAAATTATTCATGTTTATTTTTTATGTCGTCGTCGTTAATTAAAACTTTTCTAACACTTGTGTATATTAGTTAGGTTATGTTATAGCTTCTGCTATATGATATTATGGATAGTCACGTATCAGAGATTGTTTAATATTAAGATTTATTGAAAATCATCTGTCAAGTGACGTTGATTACTGGGATTCGGATAATTGAAGTGGAATGCAACTGTCTTAATAAAAATGTAACTGAATCAACAAAGCTTTCTTGACTAGTAACCGTCTACAGAGTTCAATGAAGATTCCATAGTTGGCACAACTGCCATCTAGCGTAATGGTGCAATAATACATTTGAAGACAGGTTTATTTTCGTAAGTCAATTAATATTTTATTGTATTGGAGTACTTTGTTACTTATAATCTTTATATACTTTCTTCTAATCGTGTAATAGTCAATTAAATCCCACTCGAGTTTTGATTTTCTCTAGATAAATCAAAACCTCTAGTGAGATTACTGTTGATAAAATGATTTTACCCTCTACATTTCAAGCTCTACATGCAGCAGGTATACCAAGATGCTATGTCTATTGTTCGAAAGCATAGCAAAGCTGACTTTTTTTTTTTTTAACTTTCACCTACAATACACAATGACTTGAAATAGCTATTGCTGTACTCCCACATAAAAAAACCACTGATCGTCCTGACATTGTTACTTGCGTTTTCGCTTTGAAACTCAAAACCCAAGGAGGATAGATTCAAGAAAAAGTACTTGGCATAAAAAAACATTCAGAAGGAGTAAGTTTCACTATTATGTAAGAAAAAACTTCCAAAATGTCTGGTATTCTTTATTGAAAATAAATCTACAAAATTTTTATTTTAACGTCTAATGAACTTAGTTTGCAGCATTTGCTGCACAATGCCTCTAGTTGAAATGTAATTTTGTTTATATTATATTTTTAGTTTAAATAGTCTGAAATCTTTCGGAGGAACATATCCCCTTCAGGCCAACCCCTGAGTTAATCACTGGCTTCTACAGGGACATCACTTTATTTTTACCAACATTTTTAACATTAACCTGGCTATACTCGGAAACACTGTTGCCCCCTTCCATTACAGGAGTTTGATGTTACTAGTGCAATATGTAAACAAATCATTTTACTAGGTATAGGAGGAGAGAAAAGTAGTGTATCCATTTAAGTTGTAGGGAAATACGATATTACGATTTTCAGTTTGATCATTACTTTTACGGAATTTATCAAAATACAGTAGAGTAGTAACATTTTTTTTTTCAAAAACTCAACTTTTCAGGCGGCTATGTTCGTTATGTAATGTCTACTTTATTTAGTATATTAATTATTGATGTTATCATACAATATAGAGAGTTCATTTAAATTGAGGGGGTCATAAGTAAAGGCCTGTAAGTGCACTTAAGTTACTTTTGAGAAAATGGGGTTTAAATATTTAAGTTTTCGTAAAATCGGTGAAATTTTTAATTTAAATTTTAATGTGTGATGAATTTAAAATATCCCTTTGCCACTAAAATTTTAGATACTTTTGCTTACACTGGATGCACTTAACTCACAAATGTCACTAGCATTCCTTTGCTTCTAGCCACCTCAATTCAAAAAAAGCTAATCTGAATTTTTAATGCTTCTAGCCACCTCAATTCAAAAAAAGCTAATCTGAATTTTTAAACAAGATGCTGAAAATGGTTGCCGTTCATTACAATGCAGGCTTCAATTCAGTACGCATATTAGCCTATTAAAAACATTTTGAAGCATATTCTCTGAAATTGAATTTATCGTTTCTTGAATATAATTTTTAGTACGATATTATTAATAAAGATTCTTTCTTCTATAGAAAACGCAATCATATTTATGAAACACACTATACACTGCAGTGTTTACTTCACTGCTTGAAGACTTCGAATGCAACAGCGGCCGTAAGTTTGTGTGTCTGACGGGAGCAAGGACATTAGTGAAGGGGTGAGAGTGAAGTACAGCTGTCAAAAAAAAAAGTGGCCGCACTCGTGAACAGCGAATATTTTCAAAGTCCACTTCGGGTCGCGGCGATGTTACACGATGCATGTGCTTGTAGAAGCAGTTCCGGAACTATGAAATTGTTCCATATCTGCGCCTCGTAGACCAGCGGTAGAGTGCTTGTTTAATGATTCAAAGGTCGTGGGTTCGGGCCTTCTTTAAGTTTTCATTTTATTTTTTAATCGTTCTTTAGCGATGTAAATGATATTCAAATTATCATTTATATCCAGCTATCGTTCTTTATGGATATCACGTTATTTATATTTTGTTATCGTTCTTTAGAGATATGAATAAAATTCAGGTCATCATTTGTATTCTGTTATCGTATTATAACGATATGAATAATAATTATTATTGTATCTCCAATGGGGGTTAGCCCTATTTTACATATGTATGTTAGGGCTATAGTTTTATACACTAAAAAGATAAGCATAAAGAGAAATGGAAAAGAAAATTAAATTAGCTTACGCGATGTAAACAAAACATAAACAATCCGTAAATAAGGCATTGCGATTGCAAAACAAATATCAGTTATCAATTTGAAACATACAAAAACATTAACAACACACATACGTAACACTTCTATAACACAAATATGCAGCTTTCCGTACCATACATCATAAATTAATACACAATAGTCACACAAACACAATCAAACTATAATTACGACACTGCGACGACATCAAGCATCCCATAACTGACTCACATACATAACAAATCAAGCATCCGTTACAACACATACACTTCAACATAGTAACCACACGTTTAAAATTTACCAATTTGGCTCCAAGAAGAATAAATAGGACACTGTTACTAATTACTATTCTTCTACAATTTCTTAAATACATCTGTAATAAATCTGTGAAATTCCGATATGAATAATATTCACGTTTTTTATATTGTTATCATTCTTTAGCGATTTAAATAATATTCAAGTTATCATTTATATTCTGTTTTCCTTCATTAGCATTATAAAACAATATTCAAGTTATTTATATTGTTATTATTCTTTTGCAATATATTAATTAAACAAACCGATATTTATATTTTATATTCTGTTATCGTTCTTTAGTGATACTGTATAAATAATATTCAAGTTATTTATATTGTAATCGTTCTTTAGCGATATAAATAACATAAATTTAATATTAGGTTTGGAAAAATCCAGTTGCATAATACTGGTATTAGTTTTTTTTTTATTATTACATTATACTATCTTGAACCACAATAAAATGAAAAGGAGTAACGAGGAATTGAACCTGAGACGTTGACATCTAAATTCCGACGTTCGTCCGCTGAGCTACGAGGGCAAAAGTGTGGAAACATTTTCGGAAAAATTGGCCCAATCACACTCTAAGATTTTCTGATGATTCGTAGAAGCTAGTCCAGGATGCTGGGGGCAAAGGCTAATTGAGATTTCCCGGTCTCTGACCGGGTCAAACATCCTGATAGAATTAATATTTAACCCTTGCCGTGACTTTCGGTGAAGTCCGGAGGGCCCAATTAGTCAAATACACTCTCCTCATCTCCACGCTTGGGCCCCCTGGAATTTAATAAGATGCGAAAGAGATAGTGGTGTGCGGAAAGCAACGGGATGTTACCTCATTTAGGCCTATCCTTCCCAAGAAAACTGCAAACATGAACAAAGGAAGCTTTTAATAGAAGAAGAAGGATCTTCTGCGGACCTCTGGAAAAAGAACTAAGGAAGAGACTAGTGAAGTGCTTTGTGTGGAGTGTGGCATTGTATGAGGAAAGAACATGGACATTACGAAACGAATTGAAGAGAAACGAATTGAAGCGTTTGAAATGTGGATGTGGAGAAGAACGGTGCGTGTAAAGCGGACAGACAGAATAAGAAATAAAATTGTGTTTGAAAAAGTGAGTGAAGAAAGAATGATGCTGAAACTGATTAGAAAGATAAAAAGTAATTGGTTGGGTCTCTGGTTGAAAAGAATAATAGACGACATTAGGATATGTGGATCATATGCGGAGACTAAGAGGAAGGCAGAAAATAGGAAAGATTGGAGATTGCTGGGTTTGCAATGAAAGACCTGCCCATTGACAGAACACTTATCTATGTGGGTATGTTCAGAATGCCTGGAATATCGTGTCTAAGAACAGTCGCTATTTGCAAAGACTAGTCGATTCCATGTCCACTCGACTGCAAGATGATCAAGATAAGAGGAAGATAGACTAAATATTGAATTGTGGCTTTTTGTTTTGTTTTTTGAACGCTTAATTGTTTGAATGTTTTAAGGCCGACGCCAGGAAATTTGTTTTGTTTATGCCACGAAAGATATTTTTATTCAGAATAAAATCTTTTTTCTTTCCATTTGCAGCCACAATATCATAATGATAAAGTCATGGCATAATATATTAATGAACTTGATGTTAATTACTAAAATAATCATAAAAGAGAAAGGAGCCATTATGTCTAGTTTGTCTCTCTCAAAAACAGAACAAAAAAAGGACATAAAAAGCACGAGGTTGTAGTCGAACGCAGGACCTCATGAGTAAGAGGCCTGAACGCTACCATTATGCTATCGAATCACACACAGTATACTTCAATTATAACTGTAGATATCAGGCAACGTGATCCAACAACATGTAACATCGCCTGTCTCCGAATTGTAGCGAAGATACCGGAAGGGAACATTGTCTCAGGAGAGCGGCCACTTTTTCTTTTGACAGCTGTACATTCAAAAATGCAGGTACAATAAAAATGCAAGTAAAAGTAAAATGATGCCCCTGTATTTGTCTGGTATTGGTTCAAAACCCTTATAAGAATATTGAGAATGCCGAATTTTTGTCGATATATAGGCTTAATAATGGTAAAGATGAGAGCTGTGATAATAATGAAGAAACTAATGCTAAAATTCGGTGAACTGCTCATGAACCAAATAAAATGCAGACCCAGATGTGTGCAGGCGAGGATTAGCCTCCTGCGAATGGAGCTGCTCTCTGTTCGTTATCGCGAACATGGCTTGCTGGGCACTGAACGGCCTGATGGCCATCGGCAGATAACGCGCGCTGTGGCTTCCGACCTGAGCAAGCTGATACTAATTATTTCGTCTGGCATCGACTACACAAGTCGATAGCTTCTAATTACAGTCCTGCTCTCGATATAGTGTCATTAAACCACGTGATCGATATCTTTGTCAAAGCTAGAATTAATTATCGCATTAATTAATATATTTATTTATTCTGCTATGTATGTGGAACGTGATGCAGAATGCATTACAAGCGCTAAACTACGCCCTAGTGCTGTTTCACATCGAAAGTGCAATGTTACATCATTTAAAATCACTGTTTGTAATTGGATATTCAATAACTAATTGAAAAGCGTGTTTATTAAAATAATTTCAATGCCGATTATTACGCTGTACGAATACATTCATACGGGAAACATTATTTTAAAGAGAAAGAAATAAAATACTTACTTACTTACTGGCTTTTAAGGAACCCAGAGGTTCATTGCCGTCCTCAAATAAGCCCGCCATTGGTCCCTTTCCTGAGCAAGATTAATCCAGTCTCTATCATCATATCCCATCTCCCTCAAATCCATTTTAATATTATCTTCCCATCTACGTCTCGCCTCCCCAAAGGTCTTTTTCCATCCGGGCTCCCAACTAACACTCTATATGCATTTCTGGATTCGCCCATATGTGCTATATGCCCTGCCCATCTCAAACGTCTGGATTTAATGTTCCTAATTATGTCAGGTGAAGAACACAATGCGTGCAGCTCTGCGTTGTGTAACTATCTCCATTCACCTGTAACCTTATCCCTCATAGCCCCAAATATTTTCCTAAGAACCTTATTCTCAAATACCCTTAATCTCTGTTCCTCTTTCAAAGTGAGAGTCCAAGTTTCACAGCCATACAGAACAACCGGTAATATAAAATTTACTAAATCTTATAATTGAAGCGGTGAGATCAACTTTTGGCCATTTTCTGCAAATTTGAAATTAAATTTTGGATATTTCCACAAGTGTTACGACTTTAAAAGTTGGTATACTACTTTGTCTTGAGCTCTAAAACAACGAGAAATATTATGTGCAAAAAATAATTATTAGGTAAGAAATAAAAAAAGTTTTTTGCATTTTTCTCGAAACTTGTGTAAATGGACTTGAATGGTTATTGATCTCACCGTATCAATTACTTGGATATAAGTTCGCGTCACCGTTCTTGGCGTGTGAAATAAGTAATGGGAACGTTAAGTACGAGTGTTTTACCTATAGCGTAGTCAGTCTGACAACTGTGTTTGGCAAATGGCTGATGTGACGTGTATAGGAAGTGGTACCATTCGCAGCTGCACTAGCAACATGCTCACAAACTGGGCACTATACTCTAGGACATACGCCAAAAATGCTGGCGCCAATTATACCGCAATATAACATAGTACTGGGAGTTACTTAATAAATTACTTGTTCTTAAATTCAGAGTATACGCAACAAATCTAAAAAACATTCTTGGAAAAGTCAGAATAATCACATTTCACAATGTTCCTGCACTTGCACACAGGTCAGATTCCGATGTCAGAATAGAATGACTGCGTGTCTCCACTTTCCGAAATTTTGTCAGTAGGCTACTTAGCCACTAGTCTCTGCACCGAGAAAAACATAGGGAATAAAATTTTATCGAAAAGCTCTAAAGAGATATTTTTTAATTATTGTGCGGAGGAAATTAATATTGTATTTAAGCTACGACTGGCGACAATACAATAATGACTGCAATGCTTCAGACACTGTGTTGGTTGATGTTTAAGGTCGCATTTCATTGGAATGATTCCCGTTTAATGCTCAGGTAAAGTCAGCATGAGTTTTATGTTCCTTCAAAAGAGTACGGTATTGATTTTCACGAGAGAGAATCGCTATGAGGTAGCAGAGAAGTGCATAGAGTGCAATACTCCGTGAGTGTAGCACATGATGGACGATGTTAGATAAGCATCTGAAGGAACGCAATGAAAATTAATTCTCGGAAGAATTACTTCTAGGAAATTGAAGACGTTCTCAAAATGATAAGTAGATAAATGGACAGTGTTGTTACTCAGCTAGAGAATGCGGTGTTGCAGCTCCTATTTGGAATTGAGTTGTGGTGAAACGTGCACCGGGACCAGAGGGCTGTCCGGGAACGTCATTTTCCGAAACAGAAAGAAACATTGCTCCAATACTATAGGATGGTCAATGTGAACCCCCAAAATTATTAATCTCTACTGCATTTAAGTGGCATAGGTACAATTTAATAATTATAGTTTAAGGGACGAAGATACTGAAATTTGACTAAAATTCACATTTTTTTTTTCCGCTTAAAATAAACTTTAGACTTTATACAACATATTACAAACAAAATTTAGGTCCTAACTCAATGCTATGACACTTAATAATGCCATTTTTAAAACTCTGTTAGCCCACTTCATTTTTCAACTTCATTTGCTTCAAATTTACCGCCTTCTCAATCTGATTTCGGTTGTTTTTATATAATTTAATTCTTCAATAGTGTGGCAGCCCTATCTCCAATTGTTTTTCGTCTTATTCATTAGATATCAGGAGATGGTATTATTCTTTGAGGTGTTTTAGTCAGACATGCTCGAAAACTGTTTTGATCTAAAGTATATAAATGTCGTTATTAGGCCTACATCTTGACAGAAATAGTTACTGTAGTGTCTAAAACACTTAGTATGTAAATAGTGTGTATTATATAGGTTAGAGTTAGTGTAGTTTTGTATTTTGTAGTGCATTTGTATATACAGTTACTAACAAATAATGAGCAGGATTAGAAAATAGAAGGCTAGACTTTTAAATAATATGAAAACTGCGAGCAACTGCTCTAAAATGAGGCAAAAAATGTAAAAATAGGTAGTAAATACTCGTATAATAAGGGCGCAACAATCATTGCCTGGCCCTTCAAGTGAGAGTTTATATCAAATGACTCTTTTAGATATGTTTTTCTGTAATTTTCTTTTTTGGTCACCGTGCTCACCGTAAATTATAGAAAGCTAGAATGTTGTACAGATCTTAAACACAATATTTAAAATATTTAGCTATGCAAAGAAGTGGACTCGAAAAACTGAAATCCATGATATTCTAATATCAGTTATAATGTTTCTGTAAATAATATTACAAATCAATTAAAGTCACCTTGTATTAAATCTTCCTCTGAATGTAATGGTAAAACAACGTCCCAAACATCTATATATATAAAAAAAAGAACTGAGTTATATCAATTTTTGTAAATAGTTACAAATTAGGGGCTAAATGCCAAATTTGGGCCCCTTTCGCTTGTTTTAAAAGCCTAATACTCAAATTTAGATTTTATACGTACGGTTGTTCAGTACACAAAAGTTTTAAGCTTCAGGGGAAAAGAAGGAATTTCAAATTTTCAGTATCCTCTTCGCTTAATGTACAACAAGAACAGACATTAGTTAAACTTGTCTAGGATAACTCATAAACCGGCTAGCTAATAGTAAAAATAGCAAATACTGCACACGCATACAAATTGTAACAAAGTTACAAATTAGATCGATGTGGTCTAGATTTAGAGCATAATAGCAATTACAAATAACAATAAATATAATAGTAGATTTTACACAAACGAATTCAAAATATAGACATAACACAAATAAATAAAAGCGGCGTGAAATGGTCTGACAGTTGGAAGTAAATGAATAAGTAAGTTTAAAAGATTCTGAATTTTGAAGTGTATATCGAATCAGGTTGAAAGAGTATGGCTGTGGTGAGAATTGAGATTGGTGAAAGCAGAAAAAGTAAGGGAATGACTTTGATCTCGAAGGTATAATTGTTTGATGATGACATAACAAATGAATAACTGAAATTATGAAAATAAGAATAGGTCTACTCGTTATAGTAGGCAGGTTATTATTAAATTTAATGACGAGTCGTTGTTGTACACTACAAATAGGCGTAAGGAATCAGAGGTAATGCTTAACTTAATAAAATCGTATCCCAACGACAGAATTAAAATAACGAAAATTGACAATTATTCGAGTGAACCTTCAATTATTGATATAGGTGTTCCCCAAGGCACAGTTCTAGGTCCTATTTTGTTTTTAATATATATTAATGATTTATTAAAAATTGACTTACAACAATACAATGGTGTTCATTATTCTTATGCAGATGACACGGATTCACTTTTTGGTGGAAAAACTGGTACGATGCATATAATAATTCAAATAATGGACTTCAATTAATAAAAAAATGGTTTGACATAAATTATCATTCTATCAACGAAAATAAAACCATAATTATTTCATTCTCATTATCTGAAAAATTTTAACAAATCTCCTACATCTATATCAAATATTAAATTACATAACTCTAATTGCTGCCTTATAGAATGTAAATGTCGAATTATTAAGGAGTCCTCTGAAGTTAAGTATTTAGGCATAATTATCGACAATTATTTAAAATGGAACCAATACATTAATTACCTTCGTAATAAATTATGTAAAATAATATATTTTGTTTTATTGAGGAATTACTTGTCAATAAGTTTATTAAGCACAATATACTTAACTTTATTTATATCGGTAATTATGTATGGAATTATAGGATGGGTTAGCTTATTTAAATCCAATTTTAATCCAGTTTATTTATTACAGAAGAAAATAATTGAAATATATCTTCATAAACCTATTGATTTTCTATCTCAAAAATTGTTTTTAGATTTTAATGTTGTTAAAATAAGACAAATTTATTATATTGTATTAATAAAATTCTTACACAAAAATCGAAATAATTTTGTATTGTATTCTCATAGTTATGACACAAAAGGTATGAATTCTTTGAGATTGTTTGAACCAAAATACAACACTGTTACAGTATTTAATCATAGTAGTAATTTAGGCCCAAGGATACATAACAAATTTATATTTAAACATCCTAATCTTCTCAATTCTAATAGTTCTAGTATTAAATTTAAAAAGTTAGGTATGGATTTTATAGAAATTGAAAAATTGTAAATTTAAATTTATATAGGCCTATTCTTATTTCGTAGTAGACATAAGATAAATTGTATTATATACTTCTTAATTTCAATTCAGGAATCCGCCCCTGAGCACGAGTTCTACTCTTTCAGGGCCGAGCTAAAGTTTTTCTGTTTATGTTATATTTTATGTTACAATTATTAGCTAAATAAATAAATAAATAAATAAATAAAAGGTTATTTTATATAGGATACAGTAATACTTAAATTAAGAATTTAAATTATCCGTACTGAAAATAAGTTATATATTCTCAAAATGTAGTGATGCTGTATTCCGAGTAAATACATGCAAAAATACCGATATTATATACAGTATATATATATATATATATATATATATATATATATATATATATATATATATATATTTTTTTTTGCAGTGAGTGAGTTGACAGCGAAATGACTGTAGTACTGAAAGGTACTTGTGCACGTATGACATATCATACTTGTGATACAAATTAGATTTACTTTAAATGTTATTTTAAGTGATCATTCTTCATTTAATTTAGGATGCTCCTGGTTAATATTAATATTATTATTATTATTATTATTATTATTATATTATTATTATCATTATTATTAGTTATCAGTAGGCCTATTATTAATTTAATATGTTAATCGTATTTATTTATTGTGTTTATTATTAATTGTCATTATTGGGTGTAGTTAGTTACCACTGCCATCGGGTATTTACCCATTTGCAGTGTGAATAAATACATGTACATATATATCGATTGTAATTAAAAAAAACATATTCAAGTTATTCGCTTAAAATAGTATATCATTTAAAATCAAAAAGTTTTTTTGTATCCCATAGGGCGTAACGTAAATTATGTGAATTTAAGACTTAGGCTAGTTCTTTGAACTAAGAAGGGAAATTGCTTTGTTAAAGAAAACCAAATAAGCACTGTTGTCAGGGGTGTTCAGGCTTATTAGCACATTTCCGTGTTTAGTTAGAAACATAATTTCCAATGGAGTAAAGTTTAAGTGGCGTTTCCAGCGTAATAATATATTTTAGCTTTTTCCTTTTATGGGAACCTTGAAGAAAGTCCATCTGTATAATAGATGGACCACACTCTTTCCAAAATAAAGATCTACGAATTGCTTCTGCCTAGGACAATAAATGAACTTCCGAACCGTGAAGATTCGATTTTGGCTTCCTTTGAAGAGGAAACCTCTCCTGGGGCAGTGCAGAAAACTGGCATAAGTTATCACTAGTAACCGTATTCTGACTCAGGATGTATGGAAATAATGTTAGCTGTTCATAGACTATATTGACGTGACGTCATATTTGGCGCGTGTCACAGCTACCGTCAGGAAACACTTGCATTTTGTTTGTGTTGTAATTGGCGTTCTAGTCATGATTCAAAACTAGTCCTCACGGACAGTTTACAATGCATTTTAGTGATAAAGACTAATACTACGATGATCTTTCCTAGTCTACAGTTTAAATTATTTTTTCATTTATTTTTATTAGCAGAGTTGAGTTAAGACCATAAGACCTTCTCTTGTACTCAACCAGTATAATGCATAGCAAATATAAGTAATAGCAACATAGAAAACTATATGATAAAATAATAATAATAATAATAATAATAATAATAATAATAATAATAATAATAATAATTCTAGAGAAAAAAAGCAGTCTTTTTGAAAATCGGCCTTTGAAGGTAATCAATGTCTGAAACCCCTTTATACACTATTTACAAAATAAATAGGCTATAGTATTACGCAATAAGATACCTTGCAGTACAACACACAACACTGTACAGTAGTGGCAAAAAAACAGGACCGACCCTTGTAGCTGATTTCAGAGCCTTGTTCACTCCAGAGCACTATAGACTGGTAACTAAGACTTTCGTGGTTCGAATCCTGCCTGGGAAGGAAACATTTTTTTGTTCCTTATTCAAATTTATTCCCAGTACTTTTCAATTGTAGCGATATTTTACTACTTAATTAACTTATTATTCTCAGAACATGAATTTTACCAGCAATCGAAAAGTATTGGTAATAAATTTGAATAAGGAACAAAAAAAAAGTTTCCTTCCCAGGGAGGATTCGAACCACTAAAGTCTTAGTTACCAGTCTATCGTGCTCTGGAGTGAACAAGGCTCTGAAATCAGCTACAAGGGTCGGTCCGGGTTTTTTTCCACTACTGTACAATAAATAAATACTTCGTTGCTAGGGAAACTTGGACAGCAGATGAGCAATTTGTGTCGTTTGTTTTGCTGCATACCTTACTTTGTATAACAAATTATTACTCGTGCATAATATTACAGTACCTACAAAAAGACAGAGTATTCTATTTACGACCTAACTCCATGCATTTCCCTTAGCTTCGTATCTGTTCTGTCACCAAACACATGTCTAAATTTACATTAACCTCCACTCTAGTTTCGTCCTTGTGGAAAATCGGCTTCATGGCATGTAAATCGCACGTGAGTCGTTCTTGCGTTGAAGTCGCACAATAATTAAACTACAGAGCGTCACAATGTGCGATGCTAATTCAATCCCGCCGCGAACATGCGCGTTCTACATCGACGACGACTATGCTCATCTCATTCTTGCAAGGAAATTTTAAGATGAATTACACATCTCTCCAACCCGCGTCATATTCCTTTCCTTCTAAATTAAGGAAATCAGTGCAATCCTTCGTTTAACGATTATATTGGACTTCAGAGATTAATTGTATGGCAATAATGAAGAAAGAATTTATTACGGATACCTGAGTTCAAATAACGGCGAGAACCTACATAAGGAATTTGTAGTAAAAACGTGTAATAAAATTAGTGGAGGCACTGAGACAGAATGTAACAGAAGACAATTATTTTATTTTTTCAGAAAACAATAGGGACTCGAAGACTATAAACTGTAAAGTGGCAAGGCTTTGATTAAATTTAATATATCAAAGAACAAAAAAAGCTATAAATGAAGTCAATTCATAATTTACATCCCTATCTTAGATTCACACCACAAAATATTTTCACAGTTTTCAATCTAAACTCACGAGATGTTCCATACCATGCGAAAGTATTCATTAATAATACAGACTATTTCACACTCTATGTACTCTATGTTTTAAAGTCTACCTCGTAGACGATAAGAATAACGATAAGAAAATAAAGAAGTGTATATTTGTGGACCTGAAAGAGGCTTTTCACAGAGTAGATTGGAATAAAATTACGAGGATCCCGAAGAAAATATATGTGGATTGGAAAGACAATGGTTATCGGAAGAAAACTCACTTGCGAATTCGTAATGAGTAGACAGTGTATACGGGATGACTTAAAGAAAAGTTAAGTTGTTTCGTATCAGAGTATATGGCACGTGCCGCGCCGTCCGCCTTTTGTGTACCTGACGAGTACAGCAGCGTTCATAACGAAGGAACCCCGGTCCACATTACAGCGCAATGTATGCAGTTGTGTTATCTTGCTAAAGTATTTAGTCCCAGTTGAATAGTGTAGTGCTGATCCATTCATAATGTCGCTTAGAGATACGAAATGCAATTAAGAAGTATGAGAGTGACTTTTTTATGTATTAACGAAGACAATATCGTGTGTAATGTATGTAAAATTGAAATAAAAACCAGAACAGCTCAGGCTATAGAGAAACATTGCAACAGTACATCGCACAGGAAATGCGTTGAAATGAAATCTGAGGAACCATCTACATCATCATCACCATCATCATCATCATCATCATTTAGTTGTGTGGGTCTAACGACACGTGCAACATGATGCTCAGTGCAAATATTCCTCTAAAGAAACTGAGTGATCCCCATTTTAGAGGTTTTCTTCAGAAATTCTCTCGATACAAAAACTGTTTAAGCGATAGGCGAAGACGATTCAGCTTCGACAACTTACGAGAATATATCGTCGTTTACTGCAACGCTGGTAATTGCATCAATGATGACGAGGACTGAACTTGCAAGGTATGTACTACAGTACGTTATTTTTCTTTTCCTTCTGACTGTACGGAGATACAGTAGCATGTTAACGTCGTCTGATTACGTTCAAAACCTATTGAGCCAATGGTCTGAATGAACAAAAAATGTAACATACAGTAAATGTGCACCTACATTCAACCATAAGTCATCCCGCATCCACTGTCTAGTAATGAGACAGTGGAACAAGTGGACAGCTTCAAATGCTTGGAATGTATCAAAAGGAGTAACATGAGCTGTTGCCAGGAATAGCAATGGCCAAGGAAGTTTTCAATAGAAATAGGAGCATTTTCTGCGGGTCTGTGGAAATATAACTAAGGATGAGACTAGTGAAGTGTTTGTGAGGAGTGTGGCATTGTATGGGGCGGAAACATGGATATTACGACGAAGTGAAGAGAAGCGACTAGAAGCATTTAAAATGTGGATATGGAGAAAAGTGAAGAGTGTAAAATTGACAGAAAAATGAGAAATGAAGCTTTGTTGAAAAAAAAAACTAAATTCTTTCCAATGCGGTGTATTGAAAACATACGGAAGATTTAGCTACGTGCCGTATCGAACGACAAAGAGTGAATTCTTTTTCGTGGGCATGCAATAAGATTGTACAGGATTTGAGTACTGTCTGGAAGAAACGCAATAAATATGGGAAATGCTTTCTTAAAAAGTTTTTTATAGGTTTTTAAAATTTTTAAACTTTAAAGTTTGCAAAATTAGTTAAACTCATTGTATTATGTAATACTGATTTATTCACCATATACAGATATCTACACAGTTGTCTGATGATGCTCATAACAAGGGGCGAAAATGTTCACGTGTAATTGAAATGTGTTAATAAAAATAACTTTGTTGACATTTTAATAAATAAGTCAAAGACGGAAATATTAAAGCTGTACTTTTGTATTTTCCATCATGAATTCTAGTATGTCTTTGTACTAGGGAAGGTTTCATAATGTTGATAATTATGCCCATTGTTTTGGTGTATTTAGAAATTTTCTGTGAAATGTCTATTTCATCGAAAAAAGATAATGTGTATCCGAGATATGTAAAATAATTTACTCTTTCTAATATTTTTGAATCTAAACATATTTTGCTAGGCACAGGGTATTTTCCGCAGAAGGCCATAATGTTAGTCTTTTCTTTATTGATTTTCATATCATATTTAACTCCAATTTTGTTAAAATTAAAAATTGAACGTTGTAATTCATCTTCTGAGGATGCCGACAGAGCTAAATCGTCTGCAAAAAGTAATGAATCTAGTTGTAAATGTCTATTGAGTTGTAGGGCCTATATATCCATGAGACAATTGTTTCCATTCTCTAATTATTTGATTCATATATAATAAATAACAACGGTGAAAGGCCGCAACCTTGTTTTACTCCTTTATGAATTTCTGTCCATTGCGATAATTTATTGTCACACCTTACTGCAATTAGATTTGTTTTATTTTGTTTTCGGGCCGGCAACCCGTTGGGCAGTGACTTCATAACTGCTTTCAGATCTCACAATAAGCCTCGGATGAATCGGATTGGAATTTATTACATTTCGTAAATTTGCATATTTGTGGAAAAATATATATGTATTATTGATTATTGATTGAAGCTCTGAAGTTAAGGAATTTGGCATTTGTGTAAATAACATTTAATTACAACTTGATATGAGAGAGGTTAATCACTTAAAAACATTTTTTTATAAAATTGTAAATAGCAACTCAACACCAGTGCTTTTTACTTTCTTTCCTCTTTGAAATATCCAACTGAAAGATTAGTTGATTGGGTGAGATCCCATCTCTGCCGCGAAGCCCGTTGGTGAGATTAGGCAGTGTAAGATGAGGAGGCAGGTTGATATCATTGAGCTCAGGGATTACTCCGCAGATACGACCGATATCTCGCACGAAATCTGGATTCCTGTATCAATCCACAATGCTCTTATCAGCCTCGCAGAGGGAGATTTATAGAGAAGTAGAAAATAGGAGGCATTCATCTGTAGTGCTAGCCTGAAGATGATCTTGGTGTGTTCTGTTACGTCAGCAATCCATTGCAGCAGGCTCAAGACGGTGCATTACAATAGCCTTTCTTAATATTTCATGCTGAATACGGCTGATCCTTCACAAAGCCTTGACGTGGAAACTCCATGCCATTATATATTCTTACCGCAATCATTTTATATATTAATTTCTCCTTCTCCTTCTCCTTCTCCTTCTCCTTCTCCTTCTCCTTCTCCTTCTCCTTCTCCTTCTCCTTCTCCTTCTCCTTCTCCTTCCCCTCAGATTATTTTTCTCCTTCCTTTACTCTTTGGTCCATTTAGTTAATCCTAAGTTCTTTAATAACTTTAGGATATTATCCTATATCAAATCTTTAATCTCCATTTTTTATTCCCAATATCGCCATGTTATTCTTCACAACAAACCGGTAACAATTTTAAATGTGTTATGTTATTGTCACAGTCTACTATATACAGTCACGAAGCTTGGGATGATTTTTTGCAGTTCTCGCGATAGTTGCTAGCCGCTTGGAGCGTTGTGAATACTAGGAACAATAGACTGTGCCACAGCCATCGTGATCTAATACAGGCCGTAAGGCAGACCATGTAACTCGCTTAACCCAATCACGAAGGGAGGCGTTTCAACCATATCAATTAGTTGGAATGCATAAACAGTAACATATGTTTCCTTAAAATGTAGTGTAATTCCATTAATAAAATTTAAAACAATGATTATGAGACACTGCAGACATAATTAACTTGCGAGTTAAGGTGTAATATTTTTGGTGTGAAAATTGCGTTGTTCGTATGTGTAATACCCGACTTTATTTGGATTAAATATTGCGAAATTCTTGTACATTCATTTATGCACCATTCAATAATTTTCAGTTGCACAGCACGGATATTTAAATATGTTGAAATTACAGATTATGTTTACTGTACCAATACTTTAATATTCGCATTTATACATTATAATTAAGCATAAAGTTACGTGTGATAACTTGTAAATGCAATTTGTCTCTATTTCAGTTGTATTTATTCGTTTCTTACGATACTCCAATCTGAAGTCTGATTAATGTACTATGTCAGTAGGCTAAACTAGCGCAGAGATAGTTCCTTTGTACTCATATTCCTTGCATACACGGATCTGTGACAGGTTAGGTTTGGTTAGTTTTGGCTTTTATTATGTCTTACTTACACGATCACCTGCACCTCAACAAAAAATCTCTTATAAATTCAACGATTTTCACTTCCGAAATCGCAGGAACTACCTCAGCGCTAGTTTCACCGCTTTATGAGTGCTGCCTTATTGGCTTCGGACACTTGACTATATTGGAATACGGTAACCTCACAGCGCTATTACTAGAGCAACTAGATTTACAAAGTCTCCAATGTCCTGCCATTTTATATGTAGGCCTATGTTGTCATATGAAAATTATAGGTTTTTATTTATATTCCTATATTCGCAATTATACATTATAATTAAGCATAATGTCATGTATTATACGCCGCACATTCAATTTGTCTGTATTTTAATACTACAATCGAGTACGTACTGAATTATTGTATTTATCTACTACCTAAGAGACGAAGTAACACAATCGTACGTACACTAATTCTATAGGAGTGTTGTGGTAAATTTTCTATCTACAATTAAGAAAGGTAGGTGTGCTAAATTAAAATCACAATATAAATTCTTTTTTATTAAACCCCAAAATAGCTTCCATTCTCAACTTAAAATGTTGATGTTACGTTAACATGTAAAATTCTCTTCACATTAAAATAACACAGTTTTGTAATTATTTCTGCACCAAATTATGCAATAAGAAGTAAACGGAACTTATGGACACATTACACTAAATAAAACTTAGCAGTGATACACAATAAAGTTATAATATAATATTTCACTGAGCTCCATGCACTGAAATAGAAAACTCGAACATACTTTATCGTCTGCCCGGGAAAGGGTCTGTGCTGAGGCGATAGTAGCGATCCTGGTGGTCAGCAACTATGTTTGCATATTTGTTAAGTATTGAGCTTCGCAACTGCATATACTAAATTGTTATATTATCCTATATCAAATGTTTTATCTCAACCTTTTTATTCCCAGTATCTTCTCCACAACATACCGGTAACAATTTTAAATGTGTTATGGTATTGTGTTAATGCTTCATTTTGTAGGTACTGTTGAAGATTCCAATCTTGGAACTTGATGGGTGAGGAAGCGGGGCTGAGCGGGGAATCAAAAACAATAGATAACGTACTGAGTTTGTTTATTATCATAGCACGTGTTCAATATTATAAGACGTTCTGATAATAATTTCACCCATCGTAGACTGAAAATCGATATATATGGTGCAAATAAATGAATTCCGGAGCAAGGGACAATCAGTTTTTTTTATATAGACGAGACCTGGGTGAATAGCAATATGATATTTAGAAAATGTTGGCAAAATGAGTGTCCACCCGAACTGACAAGAATTCTGTTGACACATTGAAAATATAGAAAAACAATAGGGTAGTGTGAAAAAACATAGACTCCAATCATACAGTATATGATTAATAAAATTATTAGGCTTCTAATGTTGGGAACCGATTATAGAAGTTGACTGCAGCATAGTGCATAGGCCGGAGACGTGAGCTAGTACGAGGACATTGACTTGGTTCTGCGATCGATTACACGAATAACAAGGTGCACATAAACAAATCTGGACAGGTCTAAAAGTAAACATACGCTACATAGCATTACAAAGATATATTTTTACGTACCTTTCGTTATGTGCAGAAGAACTACCATAGAGTTATTCGTGGGTTTGAGTTTCCTCCTTTATTTTCTTGTGCTACAATGTCTCTGTATATAATATCGCTTGTAATGTAGTATATTTGTATTGCATAAATTACATATAGTATTCCCGTCATTCGCTTCAAAACTCTCACCAAATTCCGCTGCAAAAATATGCGCCTGAGAACCTTCAACCTTAGGCATTATTATTCAGCAGGCACACTGTTTACGCATGCTAGAGTACTGGCTGGTGAACGGATAGACAACTTGAAGCCACTGTAATGCACCTTATCGGTCTCCAACATTACAAGCCTAATTATTATTTAGGGAGGCTTACGATAGTGATATGATAACATTAATAATACTGATGACGGTAATGGCAGTAGGAGTAGTGAAAACAATGACACGGCATCTGAATGTGATGCTGACGACTTGCTCAACAGCTTCCTCTGTGAGGTAGGAACAGAACACAATATTTAGACATTTGGTAGCAGGCTAGCATTACTAATAGGGGTCACTATCGCGAACTGTAGGGTCGCGTCGCATTCTTGTCAGGTTCCAAGATTAGAGTCTCCAACAGTAATTACAGTTCATTACATCATGCTCTTACGTTTCCAATGTTCTGTCCAAAAATAGAAATATGGAAACTAACAGACAGTGTAACTATTTCATTATGGAAAAGGAGTTCATGCAAACATAGTATTTGTTTTAAATTTAGCTTATATCATAGAATATATAATAATATCTGGGATACACTCTACACTTCTAGAATATATTTCTTTTTAGTGTATGATTATTTGTCATGTTTAACACTCAGTGATTTCACTTTGGTGCGAAACGCTCCAAAATATTCCTACCGTCAAAGAAATGAATGCAATATTTCCAATGAAGATTCAAGTCTCTCAGCCATGTAATAAAATTCAAAAGTCGAAATGTTCGCTCTTTTTAAAATTCAGTATCGCTGTGGTCTGTCAAAACGTTATTGGTTTGATTTTTTTTTAAATTATATATTTATATTCCTTGAACACTAAATCTATAAATATATAGTAGGCCTACTACAATTCCACTTCTTCTTCCATTCAGTTCTCATTATCCAAGTAAAAATGAACGTAGCCTATTGTGATGATAGAAAACATCGATTTTCTTAATTTCAGGGCAATACACGCTTCCAGCATTCCTGATGTGTTCAAAACCGTATTCAGGATGCCATTCTGTGCACAGGGATTTCATCTAAGCAACTGGATGAGTTATGCTCAAATTTAAAGTCTACGGATCAACTCAGCCAGGACAGATGGACATGAGATATAGTTCATTTTAAGTAAAAATTAAAGGATCGTTATTTGAAATCAGCAATATTTAATAGCCATTTTGTCGAAATAACCTGTAACGCTTTTATTTCAAATTTCCTTTCATATATTTAGTTTGAATTTAATTCAGCTTCCTCCAAGTGAAGGCTGCCTAGAAGACAAAGCTTACCAAAAAAATTGTTGTTTTTTGAGTAGGTACACAATTACAATGAAAAAAAAAACAATGGAGAATGAAAAGAAAAAGAAATAACACAATTATAAATAATTGAAGACGACTAAACAAAAGATCATTAATTCCAGAAGAAACATAAAATTTCCTAGTACGATATCTATTTGCTATCAGGCGATAACAGTCGTCTATTTAGCACTAGTTGCAAGACCCAACTTAAGTGAGCAGATCGCCATAGGAAAAGATCAATATATTTACGTGTAGAGATGGTTTCTTAGGATTTTTATAGATCCCTTTACTGCAGACAGAGATACTTCAGTGACAAGAATTTGTCCTAAACCAAACTGCTTGCAAAAATGCGCGAATCTTTTTGTGATGGTCCCTCTAGCCCCAATCAGTAATCCAATAACTTCGATGTTAGATTATATTTTTCCTTATAATATGATATAGTGGGGTCGTATATGTCGCATTTTTCCTGATGTACCTCAGTAGGTTGATTTTCGCACGTTTCCATCCTTACAGTTGGATCAATTATGAATCCGCTTGTTGATCTTGTCGGGATAGCGATGATGTCAATGGGCCTTGTAGATCCATTTGTGGGCAAACCATAGATCTCCTCCTCTACTTGGTAGTCTTTTCCTCGTAGGGGTGAAGCTAGGAGCGATCGAATCTTGTGGTAACGAGTATTTCTCAGTAGTTCTCCATGAGGACAGGCTCCCAGAAAGGAATAAATTAAATTACATTACCACTACATCTCCCAAGCTTCTCATAACGAGAAATTAATTATCATATTTTGCGGGATTGTTTGGAATCTATTCTTAATACCCAACTTGACAATCATTCTTGGTCCTTCGCTACTTTGCCTATTTTATTTGGTGGTCTTGGCATTCGCAATGTTAGCAATATTTGTGTGCCTGCGTTTTTAGCCTCGGCTCATTGAGCTCTGAATTTCGCCAAATCTACTCTCTCTAGTCACAGTGATGAAATCAGAACCCTTCATATGTCAGAGGGCTTTGAACAATGGTCCTCCGATGTGGATCTTCCAAACAGTCCAGAGTCTCAAAAATGCTGCGATCTTGTTCTTGCTTCCAAAACTTTTGACAGCCTTTTTGCGTCTTCCTCCTCAGATTTTGACAGAGCCCATTTTCTTGCTTTACGAGAAAAATAATCAGGTTGCTGGCTTCAAGCCTTACCTTCTTCCAACATAGGCACCTTAATGGATAATACGTCCTTTAAGATTGCTATTGCCTTAAGGCTTGGCATTAAAATTTGTTTTCCACACAAATGTATTTGTGGTGCAGATGTCGATTCTTCTGGCCTCCATGGATTAAGTTGCCTCAAAAATTCTGGACGATTTTCCAGAAACGTCATGATTAACGACATCATTAAAAGAGCCCTAATTTCCGCTGGTTTTCCTACCATCGTAGAACCCAATGGCATAAATCGTTCCGATGGAAAATGTCCAGATGGCTTAACTTTAACACCGTGGTCCAAAGGCAAATCACTTTTATGGGATGCCACTTGTTATAACACCTTCGCTTCTTCTTATTTGCCCAAAACTTCCAAACTCGCTGGGTCAGCCGCTGCATCTGCTGTGACAATTGAACTTAATAAGTATCTCGATCTTCTGGATCGATATAATTTTGTCGTTTTCGTCGTAGAATCTATGGGTCCGTGATGTTCCGAGGTGAAGTTGTTAACTTCTGATATCGGCAAGTATTTATCAGCACTTAACGGCGACTCTCGCTCTACGGCTTTCCTCCGCCAAAGAATTAGTATTGCCATTCAACGAGGGAACGCTATAAGTGTTATGGGGACTTTTCCAGAATCTAAATCGTTGGAAGAAATATTTTATTTCGTGTAGAGCTGTAGACAGTTTTTCGCATCATTTAGTTTTGTTGCTAATTTCTAGTTTGTCCCTTACTCAATTGTTTAATTTAATTTCAAAATTGATTTAAAGTTTATTTTGTATAAGACAGTTTGATATGTTTTTCTAGATAATATTGTTCTAAATTAAAACATTAAGTGAAATTATTATTATCATAACTTCATTATACCTACAATCTAAAAATTATCCACATAAAAGGTTCTGAATTAACCTTAAATTCGCAAAGTATCTTATGGGATACAACAGATTAATATAGCTATGATATAATTTTAATAGAATAGAAAAAATTGGTAGGAAAAATAAATAACCATTACACAATACTATAATATTGTACAACATATAAAATATGAACATTGCGATAATTGTTTTCTATACAGTCCGACAGATAATTTGTAGAAACAAAAGCCGCCCTAAATAAGGGTTCGATAGATCGGCCTACTAATCAATTCATAAAGAATAATAAGTAAACAAAACAATTTTGTGACACTTGGAAAGAAAAAGAAAAAACATTAAGATAAGAAAACGTAGGAAATCATTTACAATAAAAATGTTGTTGGGTACAAATGATTACTAATTATAGCTAAGGATGATTTTAACGCGAGAGATCCTATGGCATCAATCGTTGCATCAGAAATTTTATATTGTTTAAGGTGATTTAAAGTTTCACGTGGGATCGTGCCACGGGCACCGAACATGAGCCCAAAAACTGTCCAATGTGTAATGTGGTATTGTGCTCCAAGATGCTGACAACAAGGCTCATAAACTAGTGTGAGAAATGAAGGTTTGCCAATTTAAGGGTTAAATATGTTTATAGATAGAAATAATTTGTATAAACAAAAGCCGCCCTAAATAAGGGTTCGATAGATCGGCCTACTAATCAATTCATAAAGAATGATAAGTAAACAAAACAATTTTGTGACACTTGGAAAGAAAAAAAAAACATTAAGATAAGAAAACATAGGAAATCATTTACAATAAAAATTTTGTTGGGTACAAATGATTACTAATTATAGCTAAGGATGATTTTAACACGTGAGATCCTATGGCATCAATCGTTGAATCAGAAATTTTATATTGTTTAAATTGATTTAAAGTTTCACGTGGGATCGTGCCACGGGCACCAAACATGAGTCAGACAGCTGTATACTAGCAAAATTGACGTGAGTGCGAAATATCGCGGACCTGACATCTAGCGGAGCGGCGTGGAATTACGTCCACAAATACAAATATTAACATAGCGGGAATCGGACTGTTGTTTAAAACGTGAGGTACTAAGTCCAAATTGCCTTTAAAATGATATTTTCTCTAAGCGTTTCGGATATACAGTAAGTAAGGAATAGACTTAATTTCCTTCAGAATCAAATTAATTTCTCAGAATTATATCTCCTATTGGAAACATATTCTGAGAAGGATAAAAAAATGTACATATACACGAATTTCAGAACTACCATAATCCCATCTGTTGTGGAAATATAGGCTAGTGAAAAGAAGAAAACGGAAAGAAGAAGCAGAGGAACTTAGAAGAATTTCAGAGTTCGGGCACAAACAGTGCGTCTTACATTCAAGACGGGCTCTTCTCCTTACTCTTACTATTGCTATGAAGTAATTCAAAAGTCCAGAAGGATTCTACGTTTCGAGGTAAATCAACCAGAGATATAATGACATAGAAGGCCATGACTGTAGTTATACTAGCCTATACTGCCCTCCCAAGCCAAAAGGGCGTATCTCAAGGATTTTATGAAAATCAGTTTTTGAAATAACTGGATAGTTCAGATGCTAATATATCTATTTCCTAAAGAAAATGGCCGTTTCTCAATAAATTGTGCCTTTAAAATGTGATTTAATGAAAGCCGTATCTCAAAATTAATATGAATTCCTAAGCGAATTTGGCGGAAGTTCATTTTTCTAAGCAAAAAGGTCGTTTCTCAGACATACGTTCTTTTCGCTTAGTATTTCCTATTTGCCATTCTAGTCAAATTAGACGTAACTGCATTAGTAACAAATCCTTCGTGTTTTAATCCGTTCTCAGCAATGTAATCGCCACTATCCCATAGTTTAAACCTAGTTCTTATAATTAATTCATTGTTGATCATGAAAATTAATATACAAGGTTTGTTCCGATTAATTTTTCTAGCTTATTATTGAAAACATGTCACAATTTTCATTTGCTTGTTAGCTGTTATGTAGTCAAGACGCAGAATATTGATTCTACTTAACCTTATTTTAGAAACGCCATTATAATCACCACGTAAGTAAAATAATATATATTTTTATCACTATTTGACTTATAGTTCAAATGCACAAGTATTTTAGAGACAACTAAATGGACTATGGAATTATTCGTAGAGACAAATTCATTTAATCCTACCATATCACATTAGTACATTACCGGAGTGAACATGCACCTAATCGTCTTTATTTACCAAGTGATATAACTCTGACTGCCATGCAACATGATTTTATTACTCAGAATGTTAATTACAAATGTTCATATAAAAGTACAGAACGGTAGCCAGTGAAATTAACATATCTTTTGCTAAACTGTGAAATCTTCAATGTGCATAATAATAGCCACACAAAGGAAAATTTGGAGACTAATTTTTAAACTTGTAAAATATGGAAAACATAATGAGAGAGCATCAAAATCTCGGGCCAAATACAGAGAAGATGCTGAAAAAATTGAAGAGGTTAATAAAATAATTTATTTCGCAGATCTTCAAAAAGTTATCTTGTTGCCAAGACTGGACACATTTAAGGTAGCTATATTCACAAGTGTCTGACTGTCTACATGAGAGTTTCGTTCCTGTTTGGGGAAGAAAAAAAAAACAAACAAACAAAAAAAACAAAATATGTGCAAGCCGTTTGCAGCTGTCCGACACGAGGCTCTCTTTAAAAGGAGCAAAGAAGAAATAGTAAGCACTTTCTACAATTTGTTCAAGTACAAGAGAGATTGTTCAAAATTACTCTATGGTTGGACAATTGCACGTTCCAGAACAAAAATTGGACATTCTTTTCATTTTTTATTTACATTGTTAATTCAAATGAAGTAAGTACTAATGAAATTTTGATAAGATATTTTGAACCAGGCCATTCGTTTATGCCTTCTGATCCTTTAATCACGAAGTAGAACAGTCAGTGAAAAGACGTGGATATAAAGTATATGATTTTGCAGACTTTGTAGATGGAGTAAAATCAGCATCTTACCAGACTGAGGTACTGCCATGGAGCTTCAGTATTTTTTCATTTGGTCTGACTACTCGTCACAATATAAATGGAACTTGATTCATTCAAGAACCTGTCTGCATGATATGGTTGAATAACGGTTTCCAGAGGATCATGCAGTATGCAGTACAAAAATGACTTCGATGGTACATCATTCAATATAAATTTCATTACTGGAAAAATGAACTGAAGGAAGGAACAGTTACCACGTCCTGAGCAGCAACGGAAACCTCTTGGATTCCCTGCTAAAAAAAGAGTGCCATTTATTCGAAATTTGGGTGAAATAATGAAAAACAGACTGACATTTTGGGAGAATCTTCCAGTAAATGATGACTAAAATTTTATTATGTTCAAGTATCAATCATTTGGTATTAACTAACTTTTCAGTGTTTTGTTATTTTTTTAATTAATTAATTTACCCCAGTAATTTATGTAGAAGTGTTTTGTGAACTGTGTACCTTAGTAAATATAACCAAACATTTATTTTCAACTTCAATGTAGTACCTTTGTATCATTAATATAGACTATTAACAGAATGATTGGTAAATAAATTGCTCTCTTCACTAATTTTCTAGATAATAGTTGTCTTAGATTGCAGTATTTTTACAATACTGCTATGCAGTATGTGTTTTAATTTATTAAAATAATAAAAATAATTAATAAAATAAAACAGAATTAATTTCACTTACTGGCTTTTTATGTACAATATGAGATACGCCTAATTTGCTAAGCATATCAGTATCTTCAACAATTAATATTAATACTTAGCAAATTAGGCGCATCTCAAATTGTCCACAAAAATGTAAGCTAATTAGCGTAAAAATTGTATTCTATATATTTTGAATATATTTCAATAATGAATACGCTGAAAATTCCAATAAATTAACTTTAAAAGTAGGCGCGCTTTGATCATTCACTAAATCCTCAATACTGAAAAATATTCAAGTTTTGAGATACGGCCTTTTGGCTTGAGAGGGCAGTATATGATTTCCTGAAATATTAGTTTATTACTCTTCAACTGCCGGATTTTTGGATATTGAAGTGTTATATTATTGTGAATTAGTGGCTGCTTCATCTAAGATTATGTTTTGCCTATTTCCTATGAAATCCTTGATTTCATTATCTCGATTGAAGAACATTTTTGGGATTAACAACATTAACATTCGATCGATCGTACAAAGCTCTAATTTTTTAGTGACTTACTACTTATTATTCCTTTGTATGATCTTCATTGTCAAGAAGTACTGCTTTGCTTGTTTAGTGTAAATTCTGTGAAGTGATGGTAAAATGTATGTATAATTTCGACAAAATATTCAGTCTTTCCGTAACTATGGTAAACAATTTTATTATTCAAGTTGTACATGTTACATACATTGAAGAGAGGCTTCTGCTATCAAAAAATAACCTCTTGCTTGTTGTTTTTTTGTTATTCATTTTCTTTAATGTCTTTTGAAGATTCTAAGCCATCAACATTATCAGTTTCTACACCTATATTTGTTGAATGTCAATTATTGTGGAAAAACTTTTAGCACTAGAGGCATTAATATTCACTTGGCCCGCAGTCACGATTCTATGAAAGAATCGCTAATTAATATTAATGAAGACATATTATACGATCCGGATCAGTCTTTTTTAGTTTCCCAGAAGAACGAAAACCCAGTGACTTCACAGATTAATTATTCTGTAAAGAAAACAACTCATAGCTGTTATCAATGTGGTTTAAGTTCTAAATCTACAGAGGGCTAGTCCTTCACAATTTCAAAAGACTACAGCCTTATTGGCAATACTGATAATAGTTAATCCTGAACATCCAGATGAATGATATTTGCTCTTCCTTTATCACTTCAACTCCTTGCCTGGTTTCAGCAGCTCTATGTAAGATATGTGGCAAATCTTTTTCATGTCTATACAAAAACACGTCCAAATATAATTTTCAATACACAACTCAATTTCAGAACACACACACTCTTTGACTCCATATTTCGTCTCGTTTCTCTTATCTATACTCTAACCACGACGTAAATACCAGATCACTTATCTGTGGCACGCTAAATATACCTCTTCATAGAACATCTTGTTATTCCTCATCTTTTACAATATCCACCTCGCGTCAATGGAATTCCTTGTCACAAAGTATTAGGGGCTGCAAGACAACAAACACCTTTAAGAACAGCTTAAAAGATAACCTTATTAGCATTTCACTCCAATCATACTGATTTAAAATATTACTGACTACACTGTTGCTTTTTTTCTTTAGACATCATCCTGATTGTGCTGCATTTTCAAAATTGTCTCATAATAATCTCTTTCTATTATCTAATATAATTTGAAATATATTAACATTCTATGTATTTTAGTTTAATTCTGCTACCCAGTTTATTTCAGTGTTTAATTAATAGTTCATAGTATTTTGTTGTTTAATTCGTAAATAACTCTTGTATACATGTAACTCTCATCTAAATCAAATTGTTGAATTCTTTGTAAGTTCATGCATATGTATATACACTTTTTGCTGGTTGTGTGGAAGAGAAGGCCTTACGGCCTTAACTCTGCCAGCTAAAATAAATCATTATTATTATTATTATTATTACACTACACAAACACATTCTCACAGGAAACACAAACAAAAGGCTTCAAGACCAGTACCAACCTGATCTGAAGGTGGCCCATAACAGGCTGAAACTAGTTAAGCAGGTACTGTAATATTTAACACGCGAAATATATATAATACATATTCCGAAGTGATTTAATGTTAAAAAAAGTTGTGTAATCAAGATGTATAATGAAGATGAGACAAATCATATAATACATACACAGATACAAGTCAGAGCGAATAAAAGCCATAGAAACATCACACCAAATACACTTTAATCATGAATGCCTAAACCAGTAACTAATACGCACAAATCAACATTAAAAAAACACATCATACCCAGCACAAAAGACAAAACCACAGCACAAAAACATATATACAAAACAATATTAAACACCTACACTACACAAAAAATCAGCATAACACAAATGCCTACAAAGTACATTAACAATTAGCACGCACTCTACACTACACAGAAATTGAAGAGGTTATAACACACACAAACAAAATAATAACAGAAATAAGGCAGAATATAAAAAAGATACAACAACAAACTAACAGTGCTAAAGACACAACAAACAACAGCATAATAATAATAATAATAATAATAATAATAATAATAATAATAATAATAATAATAATGTTTTATTTTCGCTGGCAGAGTTAAGGCCATAAGGCCTTCTCTTCCACTCAACCAGCCTTAATCAATACAATACATAAATTTAAATTACAAATATTTACACTAAACTTAAAAGGTTCTCCAGCAATATTCTTCACTACATATTTATTTAAATTTAGATAAATCTATAAGGTAAAGTAGTAACTTAATTTATGAGCTAATTTAATTCAATGAATTATAATTAATTTAATATTTGAGATAGCTAGTAAAATGATGAAAATTAATTTAATATAAGCTCACTAGGACTATGTTACAGGGAGTATACGGCACGAAACACAATTTCCACCCAGGAATATTCTACACAACCAACATAACACTCAACCACAACGAAACTAGACTACTAGCAAAAGGTTTAAAACACAAGATACACCAAAATAATACAGGAACAAAACAGCAGGTACAAGCTATCATGAACACAGAAACAGCAATACAAAACACACCAAAATCAACATTAGGAATACATAAGACAAGACATAATAAGTTAAGAAACATAAACAAAATAAACAAACACACAAGAACATAAAACAATAAGCACCTTAAAGACAAAACAAGAAGAACATAAACTAACTTTCAACAAAGCAGACAAAGGAATTTGCACAGTAATCCTACACAAACAAGATATATCTACACAATAAAATAGAAACATATGTCAAGGAGAACAACATCATAGAACTAAAAAACGACCCCACAACACAATACCACAACATAATAAAAAACACAATAAACAAAAACAGACACACAATTCCAAACAATAAGAAACAACTAAAACTAATCAAACAAGAAGCACCTAAACTAAACGCACTACCGAAAATACATAAAGAAAATATACCCATCAGACTGTTAGTCAATCATCGAAACGAACCAACACACAAACTAGAAACATACATGGACAAAATCATAAGTAACAACATAAAATTAAAGAAACAGACAACAATAAAAACAACATAGACCTAGTGAATAAAATAAAAGACAAACATATCCCACACAGTACAACATTAGCAACTTTCGACATAACTAACCTATACACAAACATACCCATAAAAGATACACTACAGATACTAGAACAAATGCTCAAAAACAACAACATACCACAAGAACAAATCAAAGAAATCATCCACATTACGGACACCATCACAAAACAAAACTATTTCATATACAATAACAAATATTACACATAAATCGAAGGCCTACCCATGGAATCACCCATTTCAGCATACTAGCAGAAATATTCATACACAACATAGAACATACATATATACTAAACAAATACAACAACAAATACGCAGACATCATATATTGGCACAGATACGTAGACGACATACTAATACTATATAAAGGAAACAAAAAAACGGATTCAAAACCTACATCAACACATAAACAAAATACACCCAAAGCTACACTACACATTAGAAATTGAAAGCAACAAATTAATAAATTTTTTAGACATCACAATAACAAAAGTCGACAACAAACACACATTCAAAGTCTACAGAAAACCAACAACAACACACATACAAAACACATCCAATCACCCAAGACAACGCAAACAAGCTGCATTCCGAACAATGGTACACAGATTACTCAACATACTAATGAGCCAACAAGACTACGCTAAACTGGAGAATTTGCTACGGTAGCTTCGAACCGTGCCGTTACGGTTACGACCAAATTTAACTAAATACACAATGTTGCCAACATAAGAACATGACGTTGGTCTGTGGCGTTGTTGGAAGGAGAAATTCATTCTCAGAGAGATACTGTAACTCCACTGTTAGCGACAAGATGTATTTGCGTAAAAATTGCGAGTAGATTAAGTGGCTTAGATGAGGGGCTTGCGTGAGGAACAGTTTTTCTGTGGCGCTTGCGTGAATCACTCATGCAGTGGTAGCGTGATCCTTACTAGAATTTATTTTTGTATGTACATTCCAGATCAAATCGAGAAGATCCCTTCTTGCTCCGGTTATACATCTTGCATATTATACGAAGGTTAGGTTTTGGTAGTTTAGGTTTTCATTATCCAAGTCCGCGCATGCGCAGATAGCCAAAATGATCCTGTCGGTCATGCCTCTTATGAAAGTTTTATTTCGTAATTTTGGTAAACAATAATGTGATGAAAGCGGAGTATAATTTCATGTTCGCTAAATGTTTTCTTTGTAAAAGAAGAGGTATTTTCTCTAAACCACAAATAAAAGGGCAACGCGGTCATAATTACGTACTTCACACTTTGGTCAACAATAACCGAAAATTTACTTTTCTTTATTTGAATGATATTCCCTAAAACACATCTTTTCCCCCATTATTTCGTTGTGATAACCTACTTTAAGATCTTACTACATCTGCATTTTCATTTGGTGCATTCAAAACTCCGCCGTTGTTCTGCATAAACCGTGCACTTAACTAATGAGGTGAATTATTTAAGAATATAGTCGCGAATTTTACTACCACTATTTCAATTGTCTTTTGTTTGACACGGCTCGGTACGGCCCGATGACTAGTGGCCAGCGAGCAACATCGACTATCGATGTTGGTGTACCATGCGTATTATCTAGTTGTTCCCAAGACTACAAAGAAGAGCTAAACACAATCAAATACATAGCACAAGAAAACGGATACAACCCTAACATAAGAAAGAAAAACATTATCACAAAAAGCATAAGAATAAAACACGAACACAAAAACACAAAAAATACATCACACTAACATATGAAAACAAAAACACACACCTTGCAACCTCACTCAAGAAATTAAATTCCAACATCGCATATAGAACAAATAATACTCTACAAAAGCATCTCGACACGGAAAAAACACAAACAAACAAATACAACAACAAAGGCGTATACATACTCAAATGCAACATCTGCAACAACTTCTACATAGGACAGATAGGCAGATCATTTCAAACACGTTACAAATAACACATCACAGCCATAACAAAACTACAAGACACTTCCACATCTGCAGAACACATCATAATTAATGCTAACCACACCTACAGAGACATAAACAAAAAATTCTGCATATTCATATAAACTCAACTGAATTGTTGCTTAAACATTTCTAAGTTTTCAACATTAAACAAATTTATTATTTTATTTAATTAAAATATTTTCACAGAAATTTTAATAACTTTGAAAGATATATACATAAATATAGAACTAAAAGTACGAATTTTCTGAGTTTGTCTGAACCTAAATGTAAAACCAATGCGGCTTTTTATCGTAGCATGAGTCAATGTTCCAGATTATTAAACAAATTTTATTCTAATATTATTTTAACCACGAATCCTATCCAAATTAATAAAAAAAAATTTAAAAAAATTGTATTGGATTTATAGTTTGTGTTTAAACATATTAAACACTTTTTAATCTGTATTCACTGTCAATTTTAATTTTATTTTTATCTGTATTGGAATCTCCTCCTGAGCACGAGTCTTACTCATTCAGGAGTGGGCTAGATTATCTTTCATTGTATTTATTAATTTGTATTCATTTCAAACTTACTAGCAATAAAATAAATAAAATAAATAAGTAAATAAATTAACAGCCAGAAACTAAACACACTAGAACAATACGAAATATATAGACACACAAAAACACATCCAAATGAAATTCTCAACACACAACTTAATTTCAGAACACACTCTTTGACTCCACTTTACACTACACAAACACACCCCATAGGAAAAACAAACAAAAGGCGCCATGATCAGCACCAATCAGTTCTGAAAATGGCCCATAACAGGCTGAAACTAGTTAACCAGGTACTGCAATATTTAACACGCGAAAAATATATAATACATATTCCGAAGTGATATAGTGTTAAAAGTTGTGTAATGAAAATGTATAATGTAAATAAACACTAAGTTGATGATCACAGACTGTATCGAAGCAAATGTATAGCGCTGGTCTTCTATATTTGAGGTTGCGGGTTCGACCCCGGCTCAGGTAGTGTTTTTAAATGCGACAGGCTCATATCAGTAGATTTACTGACATTTAGAAGAACTCCTGCGGGACAAAATTTCAGCACACCAGCGACGCTGATATAACCTCTGCAGTTCCATAAATTTTAATAAATGTCTATATTTCATCATCATCATCATCATCATCATCATCATCATCATAATCATCATCCTTCACGAATTAGGCCTCTGTAGACCTGTTTCGGCCCCATCTAGCAGTCTTCTAAAAGGTCTTCCTGGTCGACGATGTCTTCTAGGTTTATACTGCATCATAATTTTTGGGATTCTTGAATTTTCCATTCTTCTTACATGATCTAGCCAATTTAATTTGTATCTGTTGATTTTTTCTTCTACTGACTCTACTTCTAATTGTTCTAAAATTTCTTCATTCCTTTTTCGGTCTAAAAGAGTATATCCTCCTCTCCTGAAAAATTTCATTTCCGTTGCTTTGATTCTGTTCATGTCTTTTTTCTTTAATGTCCAAATTTCGCTTCCGTATAAAAGGGAGAGTAATATTAGTGTATTATATATTTTTATCCTTGTATATTTTTGTACTAATTTAGCTTTTAATGTATTCTTTATTATTCCTAGAATTTGTGTAAATTTGGTAATTTTCTTGTTCACATCTTTTTCATTTTGATAAGATATTTCACAACCCAGATAGTTGAAATTTTGTACTTGTTCGAGGCATTGGTTATTGTGTATTATCTTACTTCTGACTGGGTCTTATCCTGAAAATGCCATTATTTTTTATTTTTGTGCTGAAATTTCCATCCCAAAATCTTTTATTATTTTATTTAATTTATATACTGTAATCTTTGTAAATTATCCTCTGAATTGGAAATTATGACTTGATCATCGGCAAAGAGTAAGGTATTTAATGTTAGAGCACTGGTTTTTTGATTCCTGAAGTGTAGATTTGGTTCCATTTTAAAATAATTTCTATATTTGTAGTGACTAAATGGATAAACAATGGGTTCAAGAAGAGAAATTTAGTTGGAACAAGTCGCGGTGTTTTAATTAATTAATGTATTTATTTATTTATTTACTTATTTACTTATTTATTTATGTATTTATTTATTTATGTATTTATTTATTTATGTATTTATTTATTTATTTATTTATTTACTTATTTATTTATTTATTTATTTATTCTGGTGTAGTTAAGGCCATGAAGACTTCTCTTCCACAACACCAGGAATAGAAATACAATAATAGAAATAAACAGAAAAAAATACACTACGGTATATACAAAATAAAGCTACACAAAAAAATTAAGAGAGAGAGAAAACCAATCGAAAAAAAAAGAGAGAGATTAAAAGTAGTCCGAAGTTTGAAACAAACGAATAAAAGGTTGATGGCTCTCTCTGGATCTAATATGATTCAAGATGGGAATAAAGTGATACATGACAATCCACTTCCTATGAAACAGAAATCAATCTCCTATTATTTGCAAGGAATTCAACTCGAGGTGGCTAACTTCGGTGTTACATTTGAATCACAACCAAAGACGGGAGTATACATAATTAATTCTATAAACTTTTACGTTAATAACAGAGATGAAGTTCGGTCTACGTGATTCAAACAAAACGGGTTTACATTGAGTTTCGTGATAAAGCTAGCTGACCGGGTCTTTATGCCAGGCGGAACACTTCTAAGCGGGTGTGAATGTTATTTCCAATGAGCACAGAACAAAGAGGTCGCAAGTGGCCTATTTAAGCCGGCACTGTAAAACTGTCCTTTTAGCACAAAGCATTAGATCCACTCAGCAGGTGGCGAGAACGCATTTACACCCAGCAGCTGTAAAATAAGCGATGCAAAATGGCGGAATGCACTGCACGTCCGCAATTGTGTCAGAGAGGAACAGTGCGTTGTAATATGCGACCTCTGCATCCGCGGTCTGTAACTCACGCAAATACTGTGCTTCGAAATGGAGGCCTCGTGCACTTTCCGTCATTCAAACGGACTTGAATAAAATTTGTAACTTGGCGTTAATGCACAGGATGAAAATAAATGGTAATCTGTAACATTTTGTAAAACCCGAGAGAAAACTAGTCTAAACTGTGGATTCAGTAGTGTTGTAATTCCGCAAGAACAATGTTGTAAATAACTAGGAGTGTATTTAAACTCCAAACTTTCTTGGGGGGAGCATAATATTACGGGTAAAACATGGAGGGCACTTCACTTTATTCATACATCTTGATTACACAACTTTTAACACTGTAGGCCTATCACTTCGGAATAAGTAAATGATTAACTAGCGGAACTTACTCGTGTTAATTATGTAAGTCTGTGCGGCTTACAGCTGTTTCGGTGCTTCATCACACCATCCTCAGAGCCTACTAGATCTCGGCGTCATCTCTGCCTGTTGTGTGGGTGTGTTTGATTGTTGAAAAGTGTTGAAAAGTGGAGTCAAATAGTGTGTGTGTGTGCTGAAATTGATCTGTGTGTTGAGAATTTGATCAGGGTGTGTTTTAGTGTGTTTGTATATTTTATATTGTTCTAGTGTGTTGAGTTTTTGGTTCTTGGGTTGTATGTGTAGGATTTCCATGTCCGCATTTATGTTATTGTATGTATGGTTAGCATTCGGAATATGTATGATAAGACTTTCTTGTGTTAAATTCTAACGTAACTTGTTTACATGTTTCGACCTATTATGGGTCATCTTCTGAACTGGTAGTTGCTTGTTTTGTTTTCTGTGAGGGTGTGTTCGTGTGGTGTAAAGTGGAGTCAAAGTGTGTGTGTTCTGAAATTGAGTTGTGTGTTCAGAATTTCATTGGGGTGTGTTTTCGTGTGTCTGTATATTTCATATTGCTCTAGTGTGTTTAGTTTCCGGCTTTTTAGTTGGATGTGTAGTATTTCCATGTCTGTGTTGATGTCTCTGTAGGCGTGGTTAGCATTCAAGAAATTAAATTACAACATCGCATACAGAACAAATAACACTCTACAAAAACATCTCAACACACAAACAACACAAACAAACAAATACAATTACACAGGAATATACAAACTCAAATGTAACACTTGCAACAACTTCTACATAGGACAGACAGGCAGATCATTTCAAACACGTTAAAAAAAACACATCACAGCCATAACAAAATTACAAAACACCTCCACATATGCAGAACACATCACAAATGCTAACCACACGTACATCTGTCTGTAGAAAATATACCTAATACAACATTGACACGTATTAGCTTTTTTATTTCACTATGTTAATATGATGGTGTATTACGTTTTTGTTTTACATAATTTTTCATTTCATATATTGTTGCAGTAAACAACAAACAACATTTTCAAATTTTCAAAGAAGAATGATTTTCTGTTGCTAGAAAACACAGCCTTATATCTAGGGAAACTTCGTTCCACTTCTGCAGAAACAATGGAGGCATATTTGAAATATTTTACACAAGCATTATTTATCTCATAATATGTATCATTATTACAAATTTCCTCATTTCAAATTAAGTCACAAATTTCGTCCTCGGCATCTTGCTATTATTCTTCTTTACAAGACGTTGAATGTTGCCTGTTACGAATAGCAGTATTCGGTCGTAATGTAACCGATCAGCTAAAGTCCACTGCTGAACGAAACACACTGAAATCCCCCACCCCAACGCAATTACGTACTGGTACCTAAAGTCAGAGGCGAATGAAGCGCAATGTAACGGCCTACAATTCTTAGCCCTAATTATCAGTATCAATGTGAAACTTATGTAGGGCCTGTACCTACATATGTGAGTTGAAATAGAATATTAGGTTACTTATTAATTAAGTGTTTTATGTACGAATTATTGTGTATTTTAATTGCATTGTGTATTATTTCTAAACTTCGTTGAATTGCTACACACAGCGTGCAATCATGTTGGCGATGTACGGTAGTATAGAGGATGTGAGCGACCGCCCGGTCTCGTAGTATAAGCAGTTCATGTTAAGAGTTGTGACCGGTCCAAATAGAGCAGCTACAGCTAATTTATACCTATGTAAGAACTTGTTTTTGCATTACTGTGGTCGGAATAGTCAAAGCTTAATATTTGTTCAGTGCAGACAAGAATTCAATCAAACATACTACAATGAGATTGTTGCTGTTCCAAACAATTGCCTCTGGAATACCCTTACCCCCGCAGCCAGTCCTGACCCGTTGAAAAACGTGATTGGATGCTGTTAATTATTATTCAGAATATTACGGTAAAATAATGGAGGTAATTGATCCATTAGATAGCACAGACAGTTCCGCTGTTGCAGCTGTCAAATTATTACCTTCTGAACAGCTATTGGAAGATATTGTGTTCATTGATTCTAATTTTAAAATCGTGTCCAAAAGCATCACCCTATTAGAATCGTCTACACTACAACTCTCAAAAGCCCTTAATATAGTGGATAAAGTATCACAAATCGTTATCCAAAATATCACTAATTTCAGAAAAAGTGAAATATAAGTTGTGAAATATTATTGCTAAAAATTCTGCCTATTCACAACTTCGTACCATAAATGATGTACTTTCACATCACGACAAGACGTGTGAAGTTGGTGTACTAAAAAGTAGTGACTTCCCGTTCTTCAGATATGCACCTATTACATCGTGTGATGTTGAACGTACATTTTCCCAAAATAAAAACTGTTTAAGTGACCATCGGAGGAGGTTACTTTGCAGTCGCTCAAAATGTACGTAAATCTTTACTGCAATGCACATATTCAAGGATGATGTGAGTATATTACATTAAATTTTAAGAGTTAATATATCTCACTGCAAAATAATTGTGTATTTACATGTTTAGACGTTTGCTACTTCAATGATCATTCATTAAGTATATTTCTTGAATGCAGGATACAGGTTTTATTGTAACCGCAGTATACTGCTCAGTGTTTACATCAGAGGCATACTCTATCCGTTGCAAGTCCCCTTCTCATACAGTCTATACCGCGAGCGTAGTAAACCTTACGATTCTCGTGGCAATTCCACGACGTCTAATTATTTCTATTAGGTGTAATTAAGTTACTACTGCCACCGAGTGTTTGCCCACTTACAGTGTAAATAAATACATACAATCATGGATTCAGGAACACTTTTAACGCTGAATTTGTGTGCTGGAGTTGAAGATAATACATCAGGTAATTCAAGAAGTACTGTAAAATTCTATCAAAAGTAGTAAAAGATGCAAAAAGAATTCATCTCAACATAAAATACAAAATTCAGATAATAAAATTAAAATTATTTGGGATGTTGTTAAAAATGGAACTTGCCGGTATGCAAAGAAGAAAAATGTATCTTATATTGAAATCAATGATTATAAAATAGAGGATCCAGAAATCTATTGCAAATAATTTTAACGACTTCCATATAAATATTATTGACAACTTAAACATTCAAGGTTGTGCGGATGATGCTGCAGTTGGTTATTTAACAGATGATTTAACACTGAATTTCCAGGTCTCAAATTTAGTCCCACTACCGCAGAAGAAATCATGCATATGATAACATATTTAAAAACAAAGAATTCCTTTGGATATGATGAAATACCAAGTGAAGTTCTAAAAGCTTGTTCCGAAAAGAAAATATCTCCTCCATTAAGCTATTTATGTAATTTGTTAATGCTATGTGGTATATTCCCAGAAAGATTGACAAATTCAGTAGTAAAGCCGATCTACAAAAAGGGAGATAAATGTATTATTGCTAATTATAAATCCATATTATTTTTAACAACATACTCAAAAGTGTTTGAGGAAGTTATGTATAATATATTATATCATTATTTGGAATCCAACAACATACAGTGAGTATGAAACTTTACCACATGTGCTTGGAAGTTGCCCACAGGGAGAAGTACTCAGAATAAAACGTCACAACACCATACGTTCTATGATCGCAGATGCACTTCGATCCAAAAATCTAGACGTTCACGAGGAAGTTCATTGTATTGCTGATGGTGGGAGCAACCGTAGGATCGATAGCATAGCTATAAATAGGAATAAACAGAGAGCCGAAATAATTGATCCTACGATCAGATTTGAAATCTCAGCCACTCAACCATCTGAAGTGAACGAAGAGAAAAAGAAAATCTACGAGCCCACGATTCAGTACCTATTTTATTTTATTTGGTTATTTAACGACGCTGTATCAACTACTAGGTTATTTAGCGTCGATGAGATTGGTGATAGCGAGATGATATTTGGCGAGATGAGGCCGAGGATTCGCCATAGATTACCTTGCATTCACATTACGGTTGGGGAAAACCTCGGAAAAAAACCCAACCAGGTAATCAGCCCAAGCGGGGATCGAACCCGCGCCCGAACGCAACTTCAGACCGGCAGGCAAGCGCCTTAACCGACTGAGCCACGCCGGTGGCTTCAGTACCTATCAGCGAAATACAACATTGAAAAAATCACAGTTACCGGTCTCTTCTTTGGAGCGAGAGGCACCATTCCGAAAGCCTTTGTAAAGTGGAGGGAAAAATACAAGCTGACGAGAGATCTTCAAGATGCCATCGTCACCACCATTATAAAATGTTCTGTAGCGATATTTCGTTAGCATCTTTATGGCGTACATTCAATTTAAATTATACTTGGTTCTATTTTTTTTCTTATGTCTTAATCACTTCTATCTGAAACCTGTTTATATAATTTTTCATTTTAAATATTATCCTGAGCTATTCTGTGTCGCAGGGCAAACCCAAAATATTGGGCCAGACCAATAAATTAAATTAAATTTTAGAGCAGTTGGGATTTAAGTAACAAAAATCGACAGAGAATGCTACTTTTACGTTATTGAAGTACTGAATTCTTTAAATTCGAAATTATATGTCGGAGGGATATTTTGTGACCTGGTTAAAACATTTGATTGTGTAAATCAGTATTTATTTAAAAAAAAGTAAAGTTCTATGGTATTAAAGATGATAACTTGACTTGGTTTACATCTTGCTTATGAAATAGAAATAAAAAATGGAAATAAATATACCAAATAGTCACAAAGTTACTTATTCAGAATTTAGAAATATTAAACATGGAGTTCCCCAGGTGTCAATTTTAGGTCCATTTAAACTTCACTTCCTCTTAACTTACTCAAGTCAGAAGTTAGGCCTTATAAAGTAAAGTGCCCGATCCGTATTCGGAGACAATACTTATCTTTCCCTTTATTATGCCAAATTTAAGTGAAAAGTAAGTGAACTTTGTGTTCGACGTAATCATATTATGACGTAGTGCTTCCAGCCCACAGATGCTTAATACAGAAAGTGCGGAAATCATTCAAGGTCGTCTGTGATGATGGCTGGCCTCCCACTGCGCTCCTCGTCATTTCGGCGTCCTGCTGAAAATTGTCTAAAGCAGCAACGCACTATCTGCTTGCCCATGACGTTAGGCCCATAGACCTGGCGCTATGCCCTGTGCATTCAAAAACTTTATCACCGATAGCAATTCACACGCGGTGGGAGCTGGAATAGGAGCGTTCATCTTCAACGAATGCAACGAAGCTACTGAGAGCACTCGGGAAGTTCCGCTAGCGCATGCGCCATGCCAGGACATTACTCTATCACGTACACGCAGTCGCTTCGCGCAACATATGGTTTGCTAGCTGTGGGGCGAGTGGGAAAGTTACTTTATGAACGCGTAGTTTCACAGACGAATTCTAGCTGGAGAATTTCCTCATGTGTACCGAGATTAATGGCGTTGGTTTGGAACGTCTCGAATTATAGGCCTAAGTATGTTCGTCACTTACAGATATGCGTAATAATTAGACAGTGGATGCGGTATTACTTATCGTTGAATGTAAGTGCACATTTACTATACAGTATGTTACATTTTTTTTTCTTCAGAGCATTGCCTCAACAGGTTTTAAACGTAAACATACGACGTCAACATGCTACTGTATCTCCGTACAGTCAGAAGGAAAAGGAAAATAACATACTGTAGAAGAACAATACATTCACTGTCTCTTCTATTTAGAATCATGCATACTTCTACTCCGAATTATCTGTTATCGCGCTTTCAATTTCTTACAACTCTTCGAAACCGGCATCAAGCACTTCTTTCTATCCCTCATCATAGAACGTCTCTATACTCATCCTCCTACACTGTAGAAATACCACGTCTCTGGAATTCGTTACCTAATGGTGTCAGGGACTGCCGGACTTTATCAAAATTCAAAATTAAATTGGAAAATTTTGTCTTGTTTAATGCTTTTTAAGTATTACTAGAAGTGTTGATTTGTGTTTTAAAATCGCAAGCTTCTTGTTTATGTTAGTTAATTAGGATACAATTAATTGTACTTAATCACTCATTTAAAGTTTGTGTGACTGCAACCTGTGTATATTTTTGTGTGACTTTACTTTGTTTATAGTGTTTTTTTCTTTTTATTTCTGTTTGCCTATTGTATTTGTATTTCTGGTGGAACAGAAGGCCTGATGGTCTTAATTACACCAGAATAAATAAATAAATAAATAAATAAATAAATAAATAAATAAATAAAATAAATAAATACCTTGCAAGGTTCAGTCCTCGTCATCATCGATGCAATTACCAGCGTTGCAGTAAACGACGATATATTCTCGTAAGTTGTTGAAGCTGAATCGTCTTCGCCTATCGCTTAAACAGTTTTTGTATCGAGAGAATTTCTGAAGAAAACCTCTAAAATGAGGATCACTCAATTTCTTTAGAGGAATATTTTGCATTGAGCATCATGTTGCACGTGTCGTTTAGACCCGCACAACTAAATGATGATGATGATGACGATGATGATGATGATGATGACGATGATGATGATGATGATGACGATGATGATGATGATGATGATGACGATGATGATGATGATGATGATGGTTCCTCATATTTCATTTCAACGCATTTCCTGTGCGATGTACTGTTGCAATGTTTCTCTATAGCATGAGTTGTTCTGGTTTTTATTTCAATTTTACATACATTACACACGAAATTGTCTTCGTTAATAAATAAAATGTCACTCTCATACTTCTTAATTGCATTTCGTATCTCTGAGAGAATTTAATGATTTGCCGTTATGAATGGATCAGCACAGCACTATTGTACGCGTACTAGATACCTGAGCAGGATAACACAACTGCACACATTGCGTTGCAATGTTACTATGAACGGACCGGGGTTCATTCGTTCTGTACGCTGCTGTACTCGCCAGGTACACAAAAGACGGACGGCGCGGCACGTGTCATAACTCTGATACGATCCCGCATCCACTGTCTAGTAATAATGGTTGCTGTCAACCATATCTTCCTGTCTGTTAGGATTTTGGTTAAAAGGATCTACGATGATTCACTAACAAAAACATGTAATTAATGAAGACAGGATGCTAAGAATGATGATTCAAAAGATGAGAGAGAGAGGGAGAGAGAGAGAGAGAGAGGAATACATCTGATGCGAAGTTTTAAAGCGTGAAGCTGTGACAGATTTATAGTCTCTTGTACGGTGCTTATCCTGAGTTAGAACACTTAATAAAACCAGACTTATTTGCTACACTTCTCTTCACATGATTAGTTTGAAAGTTTCTACAGAGTGAGATAATTAATGACTGAAGGTAGATGTTATATCCTCGCCGACATCTTGTGCCACTTACCGACTTCTCTACTTAAGATACACATCTGCCACGTCGAGAAAGACACTTCGTTGATGCAAAACTTTTCGGTATATACGACGTGTCAAAGGGGCGAGTATGCCTAACGTCTGAGAGCTCGCTGATGTTCGCATAGCAGACGAAGACAAGCAAGATGATGACAAAATGAACTCAGATCAGGTAGCAGGCTCCTCATTCTATAGTGCAGCCGTGGCGAAAATGTCATCGTGCGCCGAGCCACTGTGTAAACTGCAACGTGCACAGCACCTATGGAGGGAGGCGGACACCCGAAGGGGAAGTGAAGCAACTGTCTGACTTATTAACGGATTTTCATTTTCCTTATGTCAAGCACCTAAGTACAATTTTATACAGTACAAGGGTACAAACTAATGTTTAATACGTGTAACGAAGAAATGAATAAGAAAACATAGGACACATTATCACAACCAAAAATTAACTGTCTTCACAATGGCTCTGCGACAGAGTTTCAAAATCAGGAATTATGTCACTTACTGTCAGTCGTAGTTGATCACGAAGGTACTCGTATTTGTTTGTCAGTCGTGATCTAAATTTGGTTTTTACTATTTTCATTGTTGAAAATAATTTTTCACAAACGTAAGTTGTAGCGAACATGGCTTCAAAAGAGAAAGTGAAAGAACGAAGCTTCGGATATTTATTTTTTGGCGAAGATTTGAAAAGTTCAACATTTGGCAAGTCCTTACATCTAGCTTTCATTTAAGATCACATTGTAAATCTGTGAGTTTAAATTGAAGATCTAACCGCATTATTCGTACATCTGCTGAAAAAGGATCAATGTACAGAGATAGTAATAATAATAATAATAATAATAATAATAATAATAATAATAATAATAATAATAATAATAATAATAAACTTAACCTTTTAATGTTTCTTCAGTAACATCTAGTATTATGCCGTTTTATGTTATACAACCGTTTTCCTCATAATACTTGTGAACAAATCATACATTTAATATTCTGATTCATATTGGCAGCAAAAAAATGCGTCCTTCCATCCCTTGAAACTTTCGTCTTTGTAGATGTACATGTATTCGAGAGAGAATTGCGACGATATACCACTCACAGATCAGAGACAAATACAAATGGAACGGAGTTTGACTCCAGTGAGTGAGAGGTTCGGGGGTTGTGGGAGGTAGAAAGCAAGAGGAAATGCACAGCTATCATTGCGAGCTACAATGTGCTCGTGAGTCGCATTTTCGCCAGGGCTGCTCTAGTGATTAAGAGATAACTCTAAACACCAAACAAGACGTACCATTACTCGAACGGCTACAGCGTCGCTTTCCACGCTAGTAACCCCTGTTCCAATCCCGACCGGTCCAACTGAAATGCATGATGGAAAAACACAGTGCAGAGCGGTAGGATTTCGCAAGATACTCCCGTTTTATCCATCGGCATTCTATCGTTACTCCATTCATTATAATCATACGGTGCTGTATAGTTAGCTTTCCATGGTGCACAAAAGGCAACGCCTAATATCTACCGAAGGTAAGCGTTCACTACATCGTATCGCACTCATCGGACGAATCGCATGGATCGGAAAAAGACAAACTTTGCTGTAATTGTTATGTAACCGCGTTCACTACATCGTATCGCACGCATCGGCTATCGGTAAATACGTCCACATTTCTCGAATGAGCAACTTTTCCGATGCGTGCGATCATGGCCTTCTTCAATAAATCAATTTTAATTGCTCAACTGTTACTATTATGTTGTGCCATGTTCAGTGTCGCGGCAAAATAGCAGACTGAAAACTTATTTCGCTTGTAGAAAACTGCGAAGAATTATATACTTTGAAGCGTTCCCATTACAGTAATCAAGTCGTTTCTTACATATATATTATGCAACCAATATCTCTTTCGTTTCTTCCTCTTCAATTAAGAAGCATGAAACAATTACAAATTCTTATTGGCTAACACTCATGATTAATAGCCAAAATATATTGACAATTAATATTTGAGAAGAAAAATTCACTTTGTGTGACAAATTAATAAATCTATAATATTCTCATAGCTGCAGTGCATATGTCTGTACAGATTACTGTACACTTAACTGCGGAATCCCGGCCAACAAGTCACTCAGCTGAGTGCGCTCCTAGTATAGTGACAGTTGACATTGGATACACGTCAACATATATGCCTAACTTGGAGTCAGGCCACAAAGGGAAACATTGAAGGAGGAGAATTCGATCCAGTGCTGTTGATTGAATTCGGCGTAGCTCAGTGGTCAGAGTGCTTGATACGTAGAACCAAGGACCCGGTTCGATCCCCGGCGCCAGAGCGAATTTTTCTCCTCGAATATTAATTGTCAATATTCCAGATATTATTCTGTATGACAAATTAATACATCTATAATATTCAAAATATGTCTTTAAGATACTGCTGTTTAGAAATTGTTGTAACGACCTAATATTGAAAAATTGGAAATGTAATTGAAAAAAAAATGTAAATTTAAATTTATATACTATAATTGCATAGTAGACATAAGACAAATTGTATTGTATAATTATATTAATTGCAATTCAGGAATCCGCCCCTGGGCACGAATTCCACTCTTTCAGGGGCGAGCTAAAGTTTTTCTGTATATATTACATTTTATGTTACAATTATTAGCAAAATAATAAATAAATAAATAAATAAATAAATAAATAAATAAATAAATAAATAAATAAATAAATAAATAAATAAATTGCGAAGCATGCTGAGCTACGTTTGGGGTTTAATTCTTTAATATGATTTTTCCAGTTTAATGTATTTATTTTAATACGTAAACCAAGAAATTTGCTTGTTGATGTTTTGAGTAGGGGTATATTGGTATATTGTTGATAGTTGTGTCTAAAGTTGTCTGTAATTATAATACTTGTGTCATTTGCGAATAGTATAGCATAACTGTTCCTTTTATTACCTGGCCATCAACGTTTTTTACTGAATTATTTCTTATCTTAGTGTACGGCTATTCATTTTTAATTAATTTATTCTTCCTCCTGAAAAATTATTTTCTGTGTTGTCACTTAGAAGGGTTCATAAAAACAACGACGATATACTATGTGACCAATATATCCTACGTTTCTTTCTATTCAATTAATAGTAATGAAATAATTACAATTTCTTTTTCGCTATCACTCAGAATTAATAGACCTAACATCAAAATTCTTCTGTTTTCAATGTCAATGCCGTACGATATATTATGTTTTAAACCAAACAGCTGATAGAGAATCCGATGAGGCGATGAGGTAAAGCCGTTACAGTGTACGCACTCCACTTTAAATATCCGATTCGTCCGAGGAGTGCGATACGATGTAGTGAACGCCTACCTCAACAGAACTACACCTTCCTCTCATCTCCGTTTTCATCGCCGCTTTCTGCTATCTTCCATTTAAATACATTGTGAAGAGAAATTCTGCTCGATTCGATTCGATTCGACGCGCCGCTTTCTGCTATCTTCCATTTCAATACATTGTGAAGAGAAATTCTGCTCGATTCGATTCGACGCGCCGCTTTCTGCTATCTTCCATTTAAATACATTGTGAAGAGAAATTCTGCTCGATTCGATTAGATTCGATTCGACGCGCAGCTTTCTGCTATCTTCCATTTCAATACATTGTGAAGAGAAATTCTGCTCGATTCGATTCGACGCGCCGCTTTCTGCTATCTTCCATTTCAATACATTGTGAAGAGAAATTCTGCTCGATTCGATTAGATTCGATTCGACGCGCAGCTTTCTGCTATCTTCCATTTTAATACATTGTGAAGAGAAATTCTGCTCGATTCGATTCGACGCGCCGCTTTCTGCTATCTTCCATTTCAATACATTGTGAAGAGAAATTCTGCTCGATTCGATTAGATTCGATTCGACGCGCAGCTTTCTGCTATCTTCCATTTTAATACATTGTGAAGAGAAATTCTGTTCGATTTGCCAATTCAATGCGAATGATTTTTTAATATTATTTAGATAAGTTTCCTATTGCTTTTCTTTTGCAAGTATTGGTAATTTCTTATCGATTTAATTTTACCTCGGTTATGATAGTATGATTATGAATTAAGTCACGCTTACCCATATCACATATTTCTTCAGTTAACCACCCTGTTGTGTAAACCTTCGCTCTGCAACTTCTTTGAACACACCACCATGTATTTTAGATATATAATGAACATAACATTTAAAATTGCTGATCACTAAAAGTTATTTACTTTTTTCACTCTAGGTCAAGTGCACTTCCATCACTAAGCGCGGTAGAACAGACGCTGATACTAAACATAAGTAACTTGACCGACACAGGTACCAACCACAAAACTTACCGCTGCCCCTATACGGAAGCGCGTCCCTAAAATTTACCGCAGGTAGTTTTGTGGCAATTAAAATATCTCGCAGATACCAACTCTAAAATTGACCGCATGTAATTTTGTGACAATTAACATATCTCGATCTTATAACTATCTTTACCTGTTCGGGTTTTGTGGCAATTCACCTGGACCCTAATTTGTAATTACAAACTTCGTAACTCCTAAACAAATAATTTACCCATACATATAAAAATAGCATACAAAGTGTACAATTATGATTCTAGCCTCATTGTAATAAATAACAATGAACATTTTCATTTTATCAAAATAAATACTCCTTTCATGTCAGAAAAAAAAAAATTACTCTGAAAATATTAATTCTACGTCACAAGAGTTACTGGAGGAAATCTGAAATACGATACAGTATATCTTACTATCATCAGGTGAACAATTACTTTGTGAATCTAATACTGTATCTCGTATGTGGCACATAATATTAAACCCATAATTGTTTTCAAGAAAAGTTTTCAGTTCTATTGTAATGACAGCTAGGAAGTTCGTATCGTAATTCCGATAGTTGAACTTGGACTGTAACGTAACCCAATGCATAGCAGCACGAGACGTCAATATTTAACGAAGAATAATCCGAAAAAAAATAAACGTGTTACACACGCCTGTTTGCATAATTATTTAATAACAGATGAGTTTACTTTCTTGGAATCATGCATAATAATATTACGTAAATAATACAATATTCTTCAAACTATTCACGACTCTACACAGCCCCCCAGAATGCCACTACGCGTTGTTTATGTGAATATTCTCTGTGTCATCTGTAGCGCTGTACTCAACTGAAACTAATGTTTTGGTACGAACTTCCTACCTATGATTAACATCTTCTGATAGAGAAATCGGTAAATTTCTCGTACTCCTTCTCTTAAATGTCTTCTCTCCATCACTTCCTGAATGCCCTTTTTCCATGCATTGGTTTTCCTCTTTTACACACACATACACACACACACGTATTATCATTTTAAACATCATTTTGAAGATTCTGTTTTTCAATATTACTTTTAAAAGCTTCTTTCTCACATAATCAATTATAATTCCATTCATACAGGTTCTTTATCTATATGTGTGTATACATCATGACACCTAAGAATGAAAACCTCGTAAGTCGACTTTTTTTTTCGAAAATGCGATTTTCACTCAAATTTATAGGAAAGCCCGTGCTCTTATGGTCTACAATTGCAAAATTTTCATTTTAAATTTTTTTTTCATGAAAAAAGAGAAAAATTGAAAACCACGTATCTCTTTATGGTTTAATTTTAAAATGAAAAGCGCGTATCTCTAGTCATTATAGAAAATCCGACTTACGAGCCATCTATTTGAATGTGAAAACCTTGTATGTCGAAATCGTATAGAATTTCCGACTTACGAGCAATCTATTTAAATGTGAAAACCTTGTATATCGATTTTTTGCTCTCCTGTAAAATTTAGAAAATCAGACATACGAGGTTTTCATTCTTAGATGTAATATAAATGTGCAGCTTTGAACAGCTTATTCCTTGGATGGAATACAAAAAGTTAAAATAACATTTTTGTGTCAGGTGAATACTTTATCAAAAAGAAAATGTTTCTCCCTAAACTTTAAATGTTGCCTGACTCAATAAGTATTTGTCGTACAGTTCTAATTTTTAATGAGACAATTAAATGAAAAAAGGAATGTTTTGTTCCTTTCAGAGGTCTGCATCGGACGTTTTAGCTCGAGCGCCAAGTAGTTCACAGCATAATCCGATAGGTAGCGCACATGCATGATGGGTAAAATTGTCACGAGCGATAAATAGTCGAACGGTATAAGCCGAGCGTTAGACATTCGTTCTTGTTACAGTGATGATGAACTGTATAGTAACATCATAGATGTTTATCATTTCAAAACTTTGCAGTGTTTAACTAACCTCTCCATAGTACAACTACAAAACTTGCTTTAAAATGTAATATAAATGTTGTAGGTAAATGTTTTTTTTTTTTTCACACAGGAGTGATTTTTGTTTTTGCCACATCTGATAGATGTTACTGGATGTAAATGTATTATAAACGGAGAACACAATCACGATAATGCAAGATTTGTATCAAGATTTCTAGTAATAATAATAATAATAATAATAATAATAATAATAATACATTAATAATGATATTAATAATATAATGACAATAATAATTAATATCATAAACAAACATTTCCTATCGGAGGCAATTAAACTAGTTGCATCTGGCCTCACCGAGGATTTCAATCACCGTGATCTACTGTGAAAACACATTGCTCTTTAGTCCACACTTCCATTCCGAATAAAATGGCAGCACATTGACTAACGAACGCTTCCATCGTCTGATGCGAATTGTTGCATTACGTTATCGTACGACGTGAGTCAAAACATTGTATATCATGCAAATCAAGATTTTCAGGTATAACTCCCTGTAAAGTTGATTTGAATAATTTCGAGGGAAAAATTGTTCCGGAGCCGGGTATCGAACCCGGGACCTTTGGTTTAACGTACCAACGCTCTACCACTGAGCTACTCGGGAACTCTAACCGACACCGATCCAATTTTTCCCTCTATATCCACAGACCTCAAAGTGGGCTGACAACCGTCAAGCAACCAACTTCGAGTGCACACTAACTCCGTGTGACTTAAATTGTGGTTAGTGAACAGTGACGGAACAATTTTTCCCTCGAAATTATTCAAATCAACTTTACAGGGAGTTATACCTGAAAATCTTGATTTGCATAATACACGTCACTGTTCGTTAACAGAAAACCACAATTTAAGTCACACGGAGTTAGTGTGCACTCGAAGTTGGTTGCTTGACGGTTGTCAGCCCACTTTGAGGTCTGTGGATATAGAGGGAAAAATTGGATCGGTGTCGGTTAGAGTTCCCGAGTAGCTCAGTGGTAGAGCGTTGGTACGTTAAACCACAGGTCCCGGGTTCGATACCCGGCTCCGGAACAATTTTTCCCTCGAAATTATTCATTGTATATCATGCTCTGAAATTGTAGTGAACTCATATTATGTATATCCAATATTCACTACCACCAATGCACCAATATAGGTTACATTTTAGTTCGAGGACAGGAATATTACTGCACTAGAGAACGAATAAAAATAATCTAGATCCGAGAATTTGCATGAGAAATCTAAAATAACTACGCAACGTTAACTTAGTGACCTATAATCGTCAAAATTATGTAAAACAATACGAAAGATACAACACTTTTCCCACACGGACTGATTACAGTGAGGGTAAAGTTCATTTGTTTCTCTGTAGCAATCCTGTAATTAAAATCAGGTTATAACAATTTAAACGGTTTATATGTGCTTATTTACAGTAGGCTATAAATATTCCACTTTAAATTCATACAGATATCGTCGGTCCAATGCCAAAACCACAAATGTGCAAAAACTTACTTTTGAGATAAATGCATTTCAACATTCTAAGTGCTTGGAAAAATCAGGTTTTATAATTATGTTTATGCTCGACCATGCCGAAATGTAGTAATTATACACCTGGTAGCAATCCTTTAATGCTTGTCATTAAAGTACACCTATTCATTAAAGTTCAGGTTTTAGATTATTCTCGGATATGCAATCGAAAGACAACTAGGGAAATGTCACGGAGGCTGGAAATCCAATACTGTCGTAGAAGATTATGTTCTGTTACTATAATAATTAGCGTTATTCAAATAAATTCAATTTCTCATCTCGTTTTTCAATTCTAAATCAATTTCCAGGTTATATAAAGACTAATATTCTCTAGGTTATATCAAGGTCAATGATATTCGTGCCTCGGAAAAAAGCAATACTTTCGCGTCTGCGCACATCTCACAATTCAGGTCAGTTCTGTTCGTCACTTAACATAACCATAACAATAAAACTTACGAATAATTTCAAGTTAGAAATATGGTCGAGCATAAAAAGTAGTATGAAACTTGCCTATAATGGTATTTAAGACGCTCGTATGAAAATTATGAAACTCGCTTGCGCTCGTTTCATAAACAAACATACTTGCGTCTTAATTACTACCATTATAGGCTCGTTGCATAATGTACTATTATGTTTTCACTGCCAAAATATGTAACTTCTTCTTTATCAGGCTCTACAACTCTCAGGTGAAAATTTTGGCCTTCTCAACAACTTTCTTCCATTCCTTACAGCTTCCAACTATCTTTGTCCAGTTTTTCACCTTCATCAATTTCAAATCATTCAGAACATCATCCTCCCATCTATGTTTGGCCTACCCTACTTTCTGTTAACTATTGGTTTCAATTTGTATATTTGTTTGACCAGTCTGTTATTCTCCATTCTATTTATATGACTAAACCATCCTAATCTTAGCGATTTTGTATGATTTATTATGTTTCTATTCTTTATCAACTCATTCAGTTCACTGTTATATCTAATTCTCCATGTACCATCATTCAGTTTAGTTGGATCAAAAATTTTCCTTCGTATTGCACTTTAAAAAATTAGCAGTTTATGTTTTATGGAGTTGTTTCGCTGGCATAAGTTACTACAGGTCTTATTGTAGTACAGTATAGCTTAAATTTTGACTGTTTAGATATTAATTTACTTCTAAATAACTGCAGGTTGGCATGGTATGCCTTGTTTCCCATTACAATTCTTTCTCTTATTTCTTCCTCAATGGTGTTGTTGTTATTAACAGCTGATCCAAGATATTTGAAACTTGGTACTTGTTGAATCGTTATATCATTTATTTTAAAATCTCCTAAAGTTTCTCTCTTTGTGCTACATTTTAAGAATTTTGTTTTCTTCTCATTAATTATCAATACAAATTTCATTGCCTGTTCTTTTAAATTGTTAAATATTTCTATTAAAGCTGGTTTTGTTCTTGCAGTTATTATTATGTCATCAGCATGAGCTATACATTGCCTTAGTTTTGTTGTAATGTTTCCCCTCATCTCCAGTTTCTTCAATATAAAGTCTATAACCAAACTAAATAATGTAGCTGAAAGCGGATCACCGTGTTTGACACCGTTTCGTATACTGAACTTTTCACTTATCTTATTGGTCACCTTTATTTTTGCCTCAGTGTTTCTTATTGTTAGGGCTATTAAATTGTGTAGCTAGTTATGCTATTTCTTAGGGCATAAAATTACCTCGTTTGTTTCATACTTTAAGGACATTTTAAGCAATTGTTCACATTAGTTTTTTTTTCTTGGCGTGGCAGGATTGAAGAATGTTTGAAGTTCTGTTTGCAGACTTTGTAAACTAATTGCGAAATTAATGGTTTTCAAATATTTTAAAGGATAATGTAGGGACATATTTATTATTATGAAATAATTTTTTTTAGAAATTTTTGTCTTCAATCTTACCTTCTAAAGATTTCTGTTATTGGTACTTACAATGGAACAAATATTCTTTTGATTAAGAAAATCTAAATTTTTATTAAAACAAGATAATATTCTTCATGTAAAGAAAAACTTAAAGTATTGAAAATACTGAGCAATATGAAATAACACAATCACTATTCATACTTAGAGTCTAAGGCTCAGGTAAGTCATCACGAATGTTTCTATCGTATTTCAATGACTTGTAAGATCCATGGTACATAATTCCAAATCTGATTTCCATCAAGTAATCTGAAGAGACCAAGAAGCAGACATAGTGAAGATCCACTCCAAAAAGTCTACAGTGCAGATCTGTCCATTGCTGAAGTCAATTTCCAGGACCTCAAAGTAATGAGTGAGGATCTGGTCCATGGGTGGGCAACTCGTGCTCTCAAAGTGTCAACACAATCTCAGTGCAGGTAGAACGGATTCTGTACTAGCTGTACTGTCTGTGTGCGGTTCTTTCAAGACACAAGTTCGATCGCGTCTGTAGTAAGTGGCGGCTCGTTTTAAGTGAAAAACAATGTAATTGCCAGATCATTTCCCTTTAGTTACGAGTAAAAAGAGAATTTTTTTTATTAGGAAGAGAGGTAAAGCCTGTATTATATTACACTTTCTTACGCATGACATTTTATGTTACAAATAAACAGTGAAGGTTTTAGTAAAGAAATACTGTCTGCATCTGCTTTAGAACAGCTAAAGGTAAAAATGAGATATCAACAAGGTGAGATTTATCATTAGCACGTTGTGCGTGTGAGTTACAGAATTGCACTACATATAATAGTCTAGCTAAGAATGGATAAATTTGAAATGTGGTAGTATCATGTAGAACATAGACAACTTCACTTTCTTTGACTATAAACTATCTTCAAGAGTGATAAGAAAATCTTCTTATCAAATATAAGACCTACAGTAGAATTCACTGCTAAGTTTGGAGAAACAGTGACAATTGACAAGGAATCGAAATTTTTCTGAAATCTTTTTGGATTACGCCGATAGAAAATCCTGAAAATTTATAGCTTCAATTAATTAATCTACAGAACAGCACGCCACTCAGATTCCAGCAAAATCAGGAATCGAAATGTTCGTAATGTTGCCTAAGTCAGAATTTCCAAATATACTCTTTGCTTCCATATATACGTACTGTATGTGCTTGAGGCAGAGTTTAATACAAGAAAGAAGTGTAAAAGCTCTCAAAGTAAAGAAAGAACTCAGAAATAAGCTTATTTCATCTGCCGTGACATGTAAAAAATACTTCCTTGAATTTGTTATTGTTTGCGAATATAGACTATTACCTTTCTGAGAACAGAGGAATACTCTTTAATGTATAAAGACTTCTAAATTCTAGCATTCTACGTTTCAAATAAAACATATAATAAGAAATATTAACAAACAGTATAATAATAAATAAGTGTTGCAGCTATGTTTGTTGTATCTTGAAAATGTTGTATTCAGTTTGTGTTTCCAGTATTAAACTAATTTACAAAGCCAGAAAATAATTATGTTATGTATTCAGGTATAGTCTGTCTAAAATTACTATAATTATTGTACCATGCGGCATTCTGAAATTCAAATCATGGAGTAGATATCACGATCACCTGCATGAGCCGCCAGAGCGCATCGTGGCAGTGAACTGCTTTGCAGCGAAACTACAAACAACTTGTAACTGCTGCGGCTGGCTCCGTCTGCCTTTCTCTCTTTCAAGGTTTTTTTAGCACTTTGGGAGCACGAGTTGCCCATCCATGATCTTGTCCATACCATGGATATAAACTTTAAGGGTGGTATTCATAGACATTTCGCAGCACGCGCTACGAGCGTACTAAGCTAGCCCCGGCTATCCACTGGTTACTAGTACAGAATTCAAATCATATCCTATCGCTAACACTGGTTTATGAATAAGAAAAACGCTGATAATCCACCGAAAGCCCGCGCTAAACATGTCTATGAATACGGCCCTAAGTATTTTAGCAATGTTTCAGTATGACATTCAACTTAAAAGTTCAATGCACGATTATAGGCTTTTAATTCTATTTTCATCAGAAAAATATTCAATATTAAGAACTGATATTCTTAGTAAAGAGAGAGAAATTTCGTAATGAGCGTAATAAAACTACATTTTAAATTTTCAGGAGAAAGAAGTTTATGATTTTAGGAACAGAAAAACGACACTCGTCATAACTCGATATAGGCTACAGTATTACAGGTATACACAGTTTTACAATATAACTGAAATGAAATGTTGATGCAGCTAGCCACACTCTCACGAAACATAACAAGTACAGTCTATGTCCATCGAAAATTCACGACTTGATTCATTACAAAAACTGGGTTGGAGTTTACAGTTCCGTGTGTACAAAAATATATATGCCTTTGACACTGGCTAAGTGTCTCATTAGTAGCGACATAGAAGAATCTCTTCTGTGTACATATATCGTTAGTCTTGCTTGTTCAGAGTTTCACGTTTCTAATAAGCAACGAGAGATGGCAACAAATGCGTTTTAAAATATCCTCAGATATAAAAGTTAAAGCTAAAGAATTTGTTGAGAGTGTGAACTGGAATGAACTCACACAAGTTCATAAACTCCATGCAATAACACTCTTATTTTAACTGCTGGAACAGACTGCGCTGCCTTCTTCCACCCTTACTTTAATTTTTTATAGCATCCCCTCCGCCTAGTCTAGCAAAGTATTCGTTACTTCTCCAGCCTCCCGGGTTAGCAAAGTTTCCTTTGCTTTACTCGACGTACCCTAACGAGTTTTCCTAGTACCATCCCCTCGACGTGAAACATTTTTCAAAGCACCCTCTTTTTACTATTTCTAGTACACTTTGTAATATTGTAAGAGTAGCATTTCATATAACATAACAGTTTTAAACATCGTCGTCATCTCATATTCATACGTCCAAGACAATAAAATGATTGTTACCAACAACAACAACAACAACCAACAACAACAACAACAACAACATCAACAACAACAACAGATTTCAAGAGCTGGGCTCCTTGATTTGCTGTCATTCGTGAGTGTCTTGAACCAATACTGAACAACTAGAAATATTCACTCGGTTTCGATGAATTTTTAAGCCATAAAGAAAGACGATATTAGTCCGTAAATAGGCCTATATGAAAGTAATAGCAAACAATATGATTATCCGACTACATTCCTATATATTCACGAAAGTTATATTTACCCCTAAGCATTCCATGAAAATGTAATTGATGCTATGAAAAGTTCCTCAAAGCGGGGCATTAGAAGTTCGATTTCTTAGTTAGGGCCACCATACCCAGAAAATTTTCTCCACATTAATAATTAGGAAAATCTGTAAGACAAAATTGAGTGCATTGTGTTGAAGTGATGATGAAAATAATAATTGGTATTAATAATAATAATAATAATAATAATAATAATAATAATAATAATAACTGTTTTATAAATTCTAACTTTCAGATTTTTTGACAGCAGACTGGATGATAAAAGCTTCTCAACCGAATAATAACAGGAATTTCCCATATTTATTCTGTGTTTAATTTCCTCCCGAGTATCATTTATATTTGTTACTGTTGCTCCCAGGTATTTGAATTTTTCCACCTCATCAAAAGATAAATTTCCAATTTTTATATTTCCATTTCGTACAATATTCTCGTCACGAAACATAATCATATACTTTGTCTTTTCGGGATTTACTTCCAAACCTATCTCTTTACTTGCTTCAAGTAATATTCTAGGGCCGTATTCATAGACATTCTTAGCGCGGGCTTTCGGTGGATGATCAGCGAACTAACTTTTTCGTATTCATAAACCAGTGTTAGCTATATGATATGATATGAATCCTGTTTAGCACGCTCGTAGCGCGGGATAGCGAAATGTCTATGAATAGCACCCCTAGTGTTTTCCCGAATCCCCGTTCTTAATGGTTGTGAAACTTGTACTCTCACTTTGAGAGAGGAACATAGGTTAAGGGTGTTTGAGAATAAGTTGCTTAGGAAAATATTTGGGGCTGAGAGGGATGAAGTTACAGGAGAATGGAGAAAGTTACACAACACAGAACTGCACGCATTGTATTCTTCACCTGACATAATTAGCAACATTTAATCCAGGCGTTTGAGATGGGCAGGGCATGTAGCACGTATGGGCGAATCCAGAAATGCATATAGAGTCTTATTTGGGAGGCCGGAGGGAAAAAGACCTTTAGGGAGGCCGAGACGTAGATGGGAAGATAATATTAAAATTGATTTGAGGGAGGTGGGATTTGATGATAGAGACTGGATTAATCTTGCTCAGGATAGGGACCAATGGCGGGCTTATATGAGGGTGGCAATGAACCTCCGGGTTCCTTAAAAGCCAGTAAGTTGTAAATAATTATGATAATGATGATGATGATAATAATAATAATAATAATAATAATAATAATAATAATAAATTCGTGCAATAGGCTACTTCATACAATAGTTACAATGGTGGTGTTCAATTCCTCAACTATTCAATTTTTACAGTTACACATTTAATGGACCTGATTCAATTCTTCATAGAAAAGTACCTATGTGTAATTACGTCGTTTCAAGCAGTTACGTTGCTCTATACTAACCACATGTAAGGGTCACACTGTAAGATTTTTAAACTTATACGTATTGCAGTAAACTGAGTTGTCTTTTATTCGACAATAAATGCCGTAAAATTTGAAAGACAAGTGCTGTTTATAAATCCAAACTATATTCATACTTTAGAATGTAGATGTTTTTAAGTTAGCAGTTTGTCAAATTAATGGATTTAAATCGATAAGAGTTTGGTACTATGATACTTTATAATTTGAAATAGTCATTGAACCAAAAGAATACATCCAACGACTTCAAACTGCTTTTGGAGATCAAGTACCATTAGCACTGTATATGATTGGTTTGCGGCGAAATTCAAGCTGGACGTACTGTACTTACATTAGCAACGATTTTCGCGCGGGTTGACCTGCTACAGGGACCAGTGACAGAAATATTGACGTTGTGCCTCAAATGATTAAAGAGGATAATCGAATCATGTACGCCGAGATTCGGGCATTTTCGGGGATGGGTGAGATGCAATACAAAAGATTCTCCATATCATCTTGCTGTGAGGAAGCTGTGTGATCGGTGGGTTCCTCATAATTTGACAGAAGCTGAGAAACAAACACGTGTTGATTGGTACACGAAAATGCTTAAAATATTCAATCGAGGCTTGTTAAAAAATTGTTTTTGACACCAAAACAGGTGATGAAACATGGAATTATTGATATTAGTCGCAAACTGAACGGGAATCGGCACAATGGATCTTCTCAGAGAAAGAAATGCCAACTGAAGTCAAAAGAGGCGACCCACTTGAAAAGTAACAGTTGCCTCATTCTTTTGTCGCTCTGGTTCTGTCATCTGTTTTCTACTGGAGTGCTGTTATATTCATTCATTATTCATCCATTCATCCATCACTCAACCATTCATTCACTCATTTATTTATTCATCCATTATTCATTAATTCTCTCACTGACTTATTCATTCATTCATTCACGCATAATTCATCCATTCACTCATTCATTCATTCTTTCAGCCATTCACTCATTAATTAATTCATCCATCCATTCATTCATCCACTTATTCGTTCATCCATTCATTATTCATTCATTCATTCATCCATCGCTCATCCATCCATCACTCATTCATTTATTCATCCATTATTCATTAATTCACTCATTCACTTATTATTCATTCATTCACGCATCATTTATCCATTCCCTCATTCATTCATCCTTTCTTCCATTCCCTCATTAATGAATTAATTAATGCATCCATTCATTCATCCATCCACTTATTCATTATTAATTCATTATTAATTCATTCACCCATTATTCTATTGTGCTATTTGCTAAGATAAAGATACGAGCTGGACATGCATTGATGAGTCAGGTTTAAACCATTTTACACGGAAAATTAAGAAGCATGAGGAATATACTGCTGATAAGAATTCTTGTCTAGATTTATCAGTCCTTGGAAGAACAGAAATTAGGCTACAGCTTAGCTCAGCTTTCAGGCAGAATATTGTAAGACATAATGATAACGTAAGGAAAAATCGCTATGATCTTTCAAAGGCAATTGATCATCATCAGCATTATCATAAAGCTCATTTTAAGGTAATTATCTCTTAAAAGGACTGTAGTATTTTTTTTTAATTTTTAAGAAATTAGATATTGTTTAAATTGTTGGAAAAGTATGTAATATCATAAAAGTAGTGAACCCCTTGTCATTTTAGGTACGAACCGCCACTGAATTTTAGAAAAAAGTAGTGTTACAAGTGAGACTGAAGAACATGAACAAATGGAGTGCTAACTGAACAAAACAAGATTTAAAAATATGTGCAGGAATCAACATCCAAACAGAAATATGTATTAAGATCATTAACATTTTCTGAGCGTTCAGTGTAGGAATGCGGAGAACATTTGTCGCTGATTTTTTGGTAGATTTTCAGAAGTTAATTATTTTCTTTCCATGAGTGACAAAAATGTTTCCGTAAGAGCCTATCCACATCTCTGACTTTCAATGGATTGATTTTTACTACTGCTGTAAGATAATGAAGGTCGTGATGAGACCCTGCTGAAACTTTTCCCTCGCTTACACAGTCCACTTGAAGATGGTTGGTTGCTTTGGAAACGAAAACAGAATAATTCTGCTTGGAATGAACTGTAGCCTATTTCTTTTTCTAGTGAAAAAACATTAGTTTTACTTCAGATATTTTAAATGGAAGTGAATTTGTCGATTTCATTATATCTCTACAATAACTCTGCCAGTCATGTATAGGACAATCACTGTCCAGGTGTAGAACAGTTGCGTGATTACTGATGATTTTATCCTATACTCTTCTGATGCACAATCACTTTATTCTTTACGAACAGACTTTTCAATGTTTCCGAATACTTTGTCGCAAGGGAGAAAACTGTGGTCGACAACAGGAAACAAGAGTTCTACAGACTTGAGTTGTGGAGGAATTTCATTTTGTAACCACCAGCAGACCAGGGAAAGCATTATTCAGTTCTTATTTTGAGCTCCACATCCATAGGAGACAAGGTGAATTTGTTCTATTGAGGTGGACTGCAATCTGTGATGAATGACTGATGCAATTTCGTTGTTTTTTTTTTTGGGGGGGGGGTGCTTCATGTTCAAGTCATGTACATGCAAATATAGGGACATCACTTTATTTTTACCAACATTTTTAACATTAACCTGGCTATACTCGGAAACACTGTTTCCCCCTTCCATTACAGGAGTTTGATGTTACTAGTGCAATATGTAAACAAATCATTTTACTAGGTATAGGAGGAGAGGAAAGTAGTGTATCCATTTATGTTGTAGGGAAATACGATATTACGATTTTCAGTTTGATCACCACTTTTACGGAATTTATCAAAATACAGCAGAGTAGTAACATTTTTTTTTTCAAAAACTCAACTTCTCAGGCGGCTATGTTCGTTATGTAATGTCTACTTTATTTACCATATTAATTATTGATGTTAACATACAATATAGAGAGTGCACTTAAATTGAGGGGGTCATAAGTAAAGAGCTGTAAGTGCACTTAAGTTACTTTTGAGAAAATGGGGTTTAAGTATTTAAGCTTTCGTAAAATCGGTGAAATTTTTATTTAAATTTTAATATGTGATGCGATTAAAATATCCCTTTGCCACTAAAATTTTAGATACTTTTGCTTACACTGGATGCACTTAACTCATGTTATTACAAATGTCACTAGCATTCCTTTGCTTCTAGCCACCTCAATTGAAAATAAGCTAATCTGAATTTTTAAACGAGTTGCTGAAAATGGTTGCCGTTCATTACAATGCAGGCTTCAATTCTTTACGCATATTATTAAAAACATTTTGAAGCATATTCTCTGAAATTGAATTTATCGTTTCTTGAATATAATTTTTAGTACGATATTATTAATATAGGTTCTTTCTTCTATAGAAAACGCAATCATATTTCTGAAACACACTATACACTGCAGTGTTTACTTCACTGCTTGAAGACTTCGAATGCAACAGCAGCCGTAAGTTTGTGTGTCTGACGGGAGCAAGGACATTAGTGAAGGGGTGGGAGTGAAGTACATTCAGAAATGCAGGACAATAAAAATGCAAGTAAAAATAAAATGATATCCCTGTATATTTCGTGGTGATAAGCTGTGGTCCTGACGTTGTTCTACAACACTTTCATTAAACATATAATATTGCCTAGCATAGTAAGTTGCGTGCTCTGGAAGATGGGGGAGTACGAAATGTTGTTGACGGTCAAAAATTGTTACCACATTTGACGAAGTTTCTTTCATTGTTTCATAGAAACTCTTAGCCCACAGCAAATTAACACGATGGGCTAACAGGGACGTTAGCACGAGCACAAAATATAGCAATAAAATGCGTAACTACGAGGAAACAAAAATAGATAAAATAATGTTTCTTACATTAAAATTGATACACACAGAGCGGCATAGAACACGATCTCAAAACATCCACTATAACAACAAATTATAATAAAATTGACTGTAGCACGAAACACGCATGTCTTTTGACATGACCCACTCTGTTTCACGAACTATAATAATACATAGTGTCTCAGCGTTTAAGATGGCCCATTTTGATCCATGTAAAAGTAAAGATGACTTGTTGCACTCTAAATTATTCATAACCAGAAAGATGACCCATTTTGATCTGTCTGCTTGATCTAATGTCTCTGTGCTTCAGTAATGTGATCCATTACAAATCAAACATTTTAAGGATAGAAAGTAATCAGTTTCTATATAGAAAAAACATTACTAACTCTATTAAAAAAAGAAAACTGACATGTTCCATTTTGATACTGACACCATCATATTTCCCCACTTCTGCAATGCGTCTAACAATAATAATTGTCACAGTCAACTATATTAGAATATGTTTCACAGCGTTATTTATTATTTCCTGCTTGTAGATATGTACAAAGATTGGACCTTTTATCCTCACTCCTGTGGAAATTATGACGGAACATTAAAATTAGAAAGCGATCGTACTACCTGTTCATACATTTAGTTTCCAAGAATCTACCGCTTGAGATAACACAGCACAAACACAAGAGGAAAGGAAGTCCCTAAGCAAAAAGCAAAATAAAATGTTCAATTTGATGGCACAAAGTAGAGCCGAGTCTGTTAGATTTTTAGCTACAAAAATAACTGCAACATCATTATTTTACTGACAATAAAACAAATTTACACCAGAGATCCATTATACAGGGATATCAGTTTATATTTACCAACATTTTTAATATTAACATGACTATACCTTTGAATTAACGGTTGAGAACCGGAAACACCGTTTGCTACCCCTTCCACGAGTGGAGTTCGATGATACTGGTGAAAAATACAAACAAATCACTTTACTAGGTATAGGAGGGAAGAAAAGTGGTTCATCCATTTACGTAAACTAGGAAATATCGCGATTTTGAGTTTGATAATTGTCATTAGGTTTTTGTTTAATCAAAATACAGTACAGTATTAACAATAAGTGTTTTTACTCACGAACTGAGTTATCCATTCGGACGTAATTATTATGCAGTGTATATTATACTGTCTACAGCACATTAATGTACAATATAGAGAATGAAGTTAAATTGAAAAATAATCACAATATGGATATTTAAACACATTTTTTCAAATGGCGGCCGTTCATTTCGATACAGGCTTCAGTTCTTTTGTGCATATTATCGCACTATAGACTATTGTACCTAATTCCAATTACCAGTTTCTTCCTTCGTACTAGTAACTCATGTTGAAATAATTCTGTACCTACTCTATAACAGAGTACCTTACGTACTGTAAATTCAATCTTTACTTCTGCCCAATCCGAAAAGATAAAATTACTCAGACATGCTATCTACTGTCCGTCCAAGTGGTTATGCCGCAGGATCGTAGAAAGGGGGAAAATCACATGACACTTAATTACTTAACGAGGCCCTTTTATTTAAGTTATTTTAAAAAAGTCGTATAATATTACGTAGACGTCCAATTCCTAACAGAAATTAATGTTTTCAGAAAAGAGCTAAGAAGCCCAGTCAGTAGCCTTTACAGAAGGGCGAGCAGGTGGGGGAAATCGGGATGCGACGTAGGCAAACTGACGACAGTACCTGTGCGAAAATATGATTCAATATTGAAAGCACCTTCGTCACTAGAAAATGCGACCATATTTCTGGAATGTACTATACTCACTAACTCAGTACTGTTTACTATATGCAGCTTTGGTTCTAGGTATGTGGAGAACAGTAGGAACTTCATTAGTAGAAGGGATGGGAATGAAGTACATTAAAAAACTCGGGTACAATAAAAATTGAAGAAAAATAAAATGATGTCCCTGTACAACAAGCAATATTGTTCGTAATGACTTACCATATCAATATAAAATAGATATCTGATAAAATTATTTCTTCGTGAATGCACACATTGTGGATGCACACAAATCTTTCTCCAGAATTATATTGCTATTTAGTAACAACCTTACGTGAGATGGCGCATAGTAAAGTATGTATTTCCATTTCTTCTCCCTTCCCAGCTTGTCTCTTGTAACCAACACAGAAGAGCTGGATGTGCGTAATGAAAGGGGCTTCAACGCCGCCCGGCACTTCTGCTCGATGGGATTCAGAATAAAGCTTTTCGTAATAAACTCGAGCACTTGAAGATGATAGTGATACACTTTGCTTCGCATTGATACAAGCGCGGAGTGTACTGGCCAGGCTGTCGGCAGAGCCATTAAGTGGTTAATGAGCACTCAAGGGAGGACCGTGCACTGCAAAGTTGTCCCCGTGCGTGCCGTAATCACATAAAGCAAAGGTCGGTGTAATTGTGTCCACGAATGCAGCAACACATGCAACTTCCCTCAAGTAACTTGTTGCTTAACGACTGAAATTTCAAAATAAGTTACTTTTGGGGATGCAAGCCCTGTTCACGATATAAATTTACTGAGGCAAAAATGTTTGCATTATTTCAAACTTTGTTAACTTTAAGTGAAAACATAGCAGTCGAAATATATTTTTACTTAGTGTTGAAAACTCATAAAAACTCCCTAACCACTTCACATTTTCCAACTTTACCATACACAGGGTGTTTCCGAGGTGATGTTACAAACTTTCAGGAGTGATCGCGAAGGGCACATGTATCAATTTGAGATAAGGAACCATAGTCCGGAAATGACAGAGTCGAAAGTTATAAGCAAAAATAGTTGTGTGGAAATAGAATTGTAATTTTGCACCACGTGCCCTCCTTCCCTTAACTTTTGGAACAGTCGTGGGAAAATGGTATGGGCCGGATGTCTCCTACGTGGGTACTGGTCCCGATACAATCTGTGAGCTTGTCTACTGTTCCCATTGGCTCATCCGCATTCGAAAATCTGGTCTGCTTATTCCGCTCTCATGTACTTCTCCATTTCACTAGGACTGAGAGACTGAACACTGCAACTTGTACAATCGATCAGGCCTAGTGAAATGGAGGAGTACACGAGAGCGGAATAAACAGACCTGATTTTCGAATGCGGATGAGCCAATGGGAACAGTAGACAAGCTCACAGATTGTATCGGAAGAAGTACCCACGTAGGAGACATCCGGCCCATACCTTTTTTCCACGACTGTTCCAATAGTTAAGGGAAGGAGGGCACGTGATGCCAAATTACAATTTCATTTCCACATAACTATTTTTGCTTATAACTTTCGACTCAGTCATTTCCGGACAAAGGTTTCTTATCTCAAATTGATACATGTGCCCTTCGCCATTATCCCTGAAAGTTTGTAACACCACTTCGGAAACACTCTGTATAGAGAGTGATTCAAAATAACACCAATGATTCTTAGTATGTTGTATAGGATAACAACAAAGTGGTCATTTTTCAAGGGTGATTCATTCCGGAAATACGTGGTTTAGCTGCAATGATGCGTCAAAATTTGTATCGATTCATTTTGGCTTCCTAGTAGTTAAGCAAACCATTAGCCATCAGCACAAGGTGGATGGATAGTCTTCTAGCTTTCCTGCGAATGAGCAACATCAGTCCATAAGTAGTACATGTTTCACGTTCTAATTGTATCGTTTATGGTGTATTCCAGTAATGTTGTTGACAAAAGTAAGACAGTAAGATATGTACCAGTACACAACTATAGAATAGACTGATATATTGACTGAATACGGCAGAATGCATGGCAATAGTTCCATGACCACCGCGGTCACCAGATCTTACATTCCTCGACTATTTTGTTTGGGTACTATGAATAGAATGGTTTACGAGACTCCTGTAACTTCAGAGTAAGATATTATCGCATGAATTCTCACAGCGATTGAAATAGCACACCACCACACGTCTTTGACCGTGTCCGCCAATCTCTGCACCGCCGATGTAAGCTTTGTCATCAGGTTGGAGGTCGACAATTCGAACGATGTGCTGCTGTTGTTGTGATGATGGATTCTTGACACAAATAATTTTGAACGCACGACCATTAACATATTCGAAGCTTTTTCATAACTTGACGTACCACAGCGCCAAAACTATAATCTTTTCGCTGTAAGAAAAATCCTAATGTAAACAATAGCACGTGACTGAAGTGAGGCTTCATTGGCCGATGTTTGGCGCAATAGATTTTCAGTACGTGTTCCCGCCTACTGCTGTACATTCTGTTTCATGTTAAACATTTCCCGTTACTCGTCAAATAGACCTAACCTCACCACTATGCATTCGTTTCCTTAGGAAACATTTACTTTATAATTACTATAATTAAAACGCACTTAACTTATTATATACATTTAAGACTATTTGTTTTTTCTTCGCTTTTGAGAGGGTTTCCACTCTTATGTTTAATAACCACACACACCGAGGATGCAGAAACCATATTTCAGTACCACGTGCTTACGTGAACAACTACAAGCTCAAGTGACGCCAGCTTGTTACAAGAGCAGACTACCTCGGTATTACTCTTGGTATTCATTCGCGTTCATCGTACATAACAAAATATAAAAGTAGATTTTCTATTACATAGCGTTTTATATACGAGTGAAGTTATATGTTTCATCGTATTTTACAACTAGAAATCAATTTTTTATTTTCAAATAATACAAGATTATAGTTTCCAAATAAGGACTATATTTTCCTGTGTCATGTGAGTGTTTCGACTGGGAGCCAATCACGGGTATGACAACAATGTGCATGTGTTTACATCAGGATTTTTCTTACAGCGAAAACAGTATACGTATGTACATTCGCGGACAAAAAATTTGGGACACTTGAATTTTATTTTGTAAATGTATTTAATATGTCACCAATATACTTTAAATGGTGATTAACTTAATTATAAGATTATAGGCGTAACATACACGGAAAAAAGAAAATGACGACTTCATACCACCAACAATTACCAACAATAACATCACAATCTAAATCTGAAAAAAAATTTTGCTTAAATGAATTTCTGAATTTTATTTTCATTGTTCATTTACTAAATTGTTTTATCATTACTAAACAAATCAGTGTGGTTTATTCAGAAGATTCAGCATATAATGCAAGAGATATCAGCCCTGAAGACGTGCAAAGACGTGCAAAGACGTTCTTAGTGACGATGGCCCCAGCATCCGATTCATCTCTAGTGTGTTGGGTGTAGCACGAAACACAATAAATTATGACATTAGGCGATACACTGAAACTGTGCAGTACACAAGAAGACAAGGTTCGGGTCGACCACGGTGTACAAATGAACGAGAGAACAGATTTGCTGTCAGTACTGTACTACGCAACAGGCATTTTCCAGCAACAATAATATTGTTTCTCGTCGCCTGGCGGAGATACGCTATGTGGTTGTGTCTGCTAGAGCCATAAGGAGGAAATTCCATGAGAACGGACTGGTGTCCAGGAAACCTGCCACAGGGCCAGAACTTAGTGTGGAATATCGAGTAGCACTACGCTCGTCAGGATATCAATTGGACCATAGCCGATTGGGAGTCTGTTCTGTTCACCGATGAATCCCGGTTTGCCTTGCGTTCAGCAGATGGACGATACTGTATGGAGAAGACCTGGAGAGAACTATGCACCAAGTACAATGACACATAGCATATCTTTCAATGGAGGCTTAGTAATGGTGTGAGCAGTCATTTCTATTGCAGCTCGTTTTCACAGAGAATGGCACAATGAATAGAGATTGGTACATTGAAGAGTGTATGATTCCTCACGTCGTGCCTTATGCTCAATTTATTGGTAATGGAATTCTCTTAATGCATGACAATGCATGAGCACATGAATCAAGAATCGTTTCAGATGTTCTACATGAGGTTGAAATCAATGCTATGGATTGGCCAGCCCGCAGTCCTGACCTTAATCCGATAGAACACATTTGGGTCATTCTTGAAAAGCGAATTCGTGGAAGAGCTGTTATTCCAGAAACAATAAATGAACTTCTGGCACAATTACAGGAGGAATGGGACCCTATTTCACAAGAGGACATAGCCATAATCACCTGCACCTGCAAGAGGTAATCAGAGCTCGAGGTGATAATACACATTATTGAACATGAATGCAGCTCAATAAAATGTAAGACATCTAAAGAAATCTTTTAAAAGCAAAGTGTAGTTGAAATGCAGAGTGTGACAAGAATGGGCATTATTGTTGATAATTTTTGGTGTTATGAAGTCATGTTCATTTTATTTTATTTTTTTGTATAGTAAGATTATAATCTTATTAATCACTATTTAAAACATATTCGTGACATATTCAATACATTTAAAAAGTTAAATTCAAGAGTCCCAAATCTTTTGTCCGTCAGTGTATTTCCGTACATGAGTCCCAACTTGAAAATTGATCAGGTTGCTGTTCTGTACAGAGTGTTGTCGGCGTCATTTTGAGCCACTGTGTATGTATGTATGTATGTATGTATGTATGTATGTATGTATGTATGTATGTATGTATGTATGTATGTGTGTATGTATGCATCCCACTTGAGCAGCCTTTATTACAGCCGTCGGCAAATTTGTGCTCACTATGACATCACTGCACGCAAGCCGCAATACATAAGATGTAATATCAATCGAGGAGTACAGAGCACTCCGTTCGGATCCCAGTGGCGGACTCTCAACCAATCATCTGACGTAGACTATACAATATTGATTTATAGATGGACAGAGTTTATTTTATTCCACCTTTATTTTTACTGTGCTACAAAAACCAAGGAAAATACGTCACAAATTGCCATTCTTATTACAACTCGTAAATTTTCGTCTGCTAGTCACGATCTTTGTTTAGATATTATAAGTTTTCGTTGAGAAAACAAGTTAGTGTTCCGAAATATATTGAATATAGAGCCAGATCTAGCAACTATGTAGGGTAGCGGCAGGTAACTTATGATAGGACCACACATAAGTTATTATTTTTTCTATACAGAGCATTTTAAATTAATCTAAGCCAGTCTGGTGAGTTATACAATGGCAACGTTTTATATCTTCACTTATTTCCAGCTGTCTTAGAGGATCAACCAGCAATTATGACAGTGTATACATCTAATCTAGTGCAACAAAGAAAAAATAACTCCAGTCCATATTCAGCCAGAATGATACAGTAAAAATAAACTATAATAAAAAAAATTAATCAACAACATATACAAAAAGAATTAATTAATTTTAACATAAAAAAATAAAATAAAATAAAATAAATAATTTAACACGTTAGTCCATCTAATAGAATTTTTTTTAAGTATTTTGAGTCACATATGTTACTACAGATAGAAGTTGCTTTATATTCAGATTCATTTCTTCTATGCTTGGAAATCTTCTCTCCTGTTGAATTTCCTCTAAGTGCAATGACATCGAGCAAATATTCTAATAGAGAGAGATCCTTCGTAACTCCATGGGTGAAGATTACCAATTCTACTCTATCAAAATCTGTGTTTCCACCTAAAGCGAGGGATTACACCACTGTTTATGCATCTTTGATTTTATTTCTAGTTCAGCTAGTGTTTCAATATCCCTCATCCTCCTTTCTATTTTCCGTGTGGATAACTTCATACTGTTGAAAACATCAGATTATTCGGGACAAATAATGTTACCAACTTTATTCAGACATCTATTAATTTGAGAAAAATCCGTTCCGGTACCGGGAATCGAACCCGGGACCTCTCAGCTTTAAGCGCTGAGTGCTCTTTCCATATAAACCATATCGGAACACGATCCACGGTGCCGGCCGAATTCCTCTCATTCTATTCTATTATCAATAGCCTACTACCTGCATTTAAGACATTCAAGTCTTGTTTGGAGGAGCACATAATTAAATGATTTTATGGCCATTTTAATCAACAGTTTATGAGTTACTGTTAACATGGATATATATTTTTTGTTTCAAATTTTCAAATTTATTTATTTGATACACAAGGTTTACATTTATACATAGATTTCAAAAAGGCATATGACTCGGTAAAGAGAGAAGTTTTATATGATATTCTAATTGAATTTGGTATTCCCAAGAAACTATTTCGATTAATTAAAATGTGTCTCAGTGAAACGTACTGCAGAGTCCGTATAGGTCAGCTTCTGTCAGATGCGTTTCCAATTCACTGTGGGCTAAAGCAAGGAGATGCACTATGACCTTTACTTTTTAACTTTACTCTAGAGTATGCCATTAGGAAGGTCCAGGATAACAGAGAGGGTTTGGAATTGAACGGGTTACATCAGCTGCTTGTCTATGCGGATGACGTGAATATGTTAGGAGAAAATCCACACACGATTAGGGAAAACACGGGAATTTCACTGGAAGCAAGTAAAGAGATAGGTTTGGAAGTACATCCCGAAAAGACAAAGTATATGATTATGTCTCGTGACGAGAATATTGTAGGAAATGGAAATATAAAAACTGGAAATTTATCTTTTGAAGAGATGGAGAAGTTCAAATATCTGGGAGCAACAGTAACAAATATAAATTATACTCGGGAGGAAATTAAACACAGAATAACTTGGGAAATGCCTGTTATTATTCGGTTGAGAAACTTTTATCATCCAGTGTGCTGTGGAAAAATCTGAAAGAATTTATAAAACAGTTATATTACCGTTGTTCTTTATGGTTGTGAAACTTGGACTCCCAATTTGAGAGAGGAACAGAGATTAAGAGTGTTTGAGAATAAGGTGCTTATGAAAATATTTGGGGCTGAAAGGGATGAAGTTACAGGAGAATGGAGAAAGTTACACAACACAGAACTGCACGCATTGTATTCTTTACCTGACATAATCAGGAACATTAAATCCAGACGTTTGAGATGGGCAGGGCATGTAGCACGTATGGGCGAATCCAGAAATGCATATGGAGTGTTAGTTGGGAGGCCGGAGGGAAAAAGACCTTTAAGGAGGCCGAGACGTAGATGGGAAGATAATATTAAAATGGATTTGAGGGAGGTGGGATATGATGATAGAGAATGGATTAATCTTGCTCAGGATAGCGACCAATGGCGGGCTTATGTGAGGGAGGCAATGTACCTCCGGGTTCCTTAAAAGCCAGTAAGTAAGTAAGTACAAGGTTTACATTACATTAGGCATTGCATCCCGAAAGAGCAGACGCTCGTGCTCGGGCGCAGTTCAATCTACTTATATAAAATTGAGGAGTGTTAATTCAGCACAATCATATTAATATATAGTAAAATACAGACCCTGTAATGACATACACAAATATAGAAAATACAAAGTACACGAGTATCAGATTACAATTTTAAACTCGTGTAGCTTAAAGAAAGACAAAACAATTAAATAATTAATCTAATTTGTCTCTTAAATCTACGTGTGTTCAGTGTACTTAGTTCAGGGTCAGCTCTAATTAATGCATTATATATATTCTAGGTCCAAAATTTCTGCTGTGTTTTAATTCAGCAGTTGTGTGGCATTTGGGGTTATTTAGAAAGAAACTGCAGTTTTGTCTCATGTGGTATTCATGAGGATCAAATTTAAATTTATTGTGATTTTTATGAAAGTAAATCAGCAATGTTTGTTTATAAATTTGTTCTAGATGTGACACACCAAATTCCTGAAAAATTAATTTCCTTGGGTAATCAAAATTTTTATATAGAAACATTTTGATATATCATTTTTGGAGCAAATTTAAAGGATGGAGAGTCGATTTTGCCATTCCTCCCCAACCTAAAATACCATACTGAATTATTGATTGAAACAGAGCTAAGTACACAGTACGCAGAACATAAACAGGCAAATAAGAGCGTAGAATGGAAAATTTGTGGATTGTTTTACGCAATCTGTTACACAGGAAGGAGATATGCTTGTCCCATTTTAAATGTTGGTCAATAATATTGCCTAAATATTTAACTTGTGAGGATATACTCAAAGCGTTACATGAGCAAGTAGGTAGGTTACAATCATGTATTGTTATATTTCTATTATTATTTATTTTTAGTTATTCAAGGCCATGTGATGTTAATGAAAATGGTATTAATTTTTGTTTAGAAACGTTCAAAGAAAGAAAGTGAGCATCCAGTTATTCTTTAATAATGTTAATACCACTGTTATAATTTTGATAAGTTTAATTCCAATTCGAACCGCTAAATATAACCACAGTATCATCAGCATAAGAATACAGAGTGCCAGAATATTTCTCAAAGTCAATTTTAAGTAAATCGTTGATATATTAAAAACAAAACAGGACCTAAAATCATCCCCTGAGGTACACCTATATCACTGTAATGTGATTCACTAAGGTGATCATTTATGTTAGTTGCTTGAGTTCTGTTACTTAAGTAAGATTTAAATAATTTTAAAGCCAATCCATTAATTCCCAATCTATCCATTTTATTCAAAAGTATATTGTGATTGACTGCATCGAAAGCTTTTTGTAAGTCTAGAAAAATTGCTAAACATTTATTTTCTACATCTAATTGTTGAATTATTTTTTAAGTAACTGCCATAATAGCATCATCAGTGCACAAATTTATTCTGAAACCAAATTGATTATCATTTAGTAGTTTTTTAATTGTATTAACCGTGTTTTTATAGGCTACATCCTTCAAATACTTTAGAGAGACATATATATTCTTATATGAAGTCTCGCCATCCTCACTGAATAATCAATGACTATAAGTAGCCATACTGTAAATATCTATTAATTTGAGAAAAATTCGTTTCGGTACCGGGAATCGAACCCGGGAACTCTCGTGTCCCGGTATGGCTCAGGTGGAAAGAGCGCTGAGCGCGCACGGCTGAAAAATCGCTTTGGTGAAACAAGAGACGAAAACTCGTATTAAAATATTTTGTAATAATTCCCTACTCCGAAGTACAATATTAAGAATTTACAGGAAATTGTGACATACAATTTACGACCATAAAATAATGAAGTATATACGGTATGTTATGAAATACTCATGAATGTATTTACTTATTTTCTAGATGAAAAACTAATATGAAACAAATCATCCATTAAGTACACACTTATTTGCACAATTATTAAAACTAAAAACAGAGTTCTTTATACTGTATGTGTTATATTATACATTACTTTTTGTATAAAATTAGTGGCTTTTGCAGCAAATGCTGCAAACTAAGTTCATTAGACGTTCAAATAAAATTTTTTCAGATTTATTTTCAATAAAAAATACCAGACATTTTGAAAGTTATTTGCTTCCATAATGATGAAACATACTCCCTCTGAATGGTTTTTATGCCAAATACTTTTTATTGAACCTATGTATCCTATGTATCTTGAGTTTCAACGCGAAAACGCAAGTAACAATGTCAGGGCGATCTGTGAGTTTTTCATGTGGGAGTAAAGCAATAGCTATTTCAGGTCATTGTGGATCGTAAAAGTCAGGTTTGCTATGCTTTCGAACAATAGACATAGCATCTTGGTATAGCTGCTGAATGTAGAGATTGAAATGTAGAGGTGTAAAATCATTTTATCCTGCTAAGAGATCTTGTTGAAATGATCGAGAAACTACAAAATTTTATAGATCTGTTATTTTATCAGTAAGTAATACCTTTTGGTCTTTCCTTAGAAACTCTAATTTTTGCGCTCTCTCGAGCCAATACCGAAGAGAATGACGCATATAAGTATCTACATCACACCGCCATTAAGTATATGAAAAAGATCCAACCCCACTTGATTAATAACTATAAAAATTTTTTATTTTTAATAACAATATTATCATCTTACGTAAGTTTTGTAGTTTTATATATATAACAGCCGTCACTCAGTAAATTATAGAAATGAAGATCTAATTTAACATATTCTCTATATCTACTTATATAGGCCTAACCTCAAAACGTTTCATTTTCATATCATCAATATAGCATTGATATGTATAATTAATGAAAAATAGTCACATCATGGCATTAACCGTATTGAAATTTCATTTCTAATGTAATAATGTCATCAAACCACTTCAAGTTTTGTAGATTTCAATATCCAAAACACAGCTGTACTCAGAAAATTACACACCGCAGAATCAGAAATGTAATTTATTTTTAGTAAGACTTGAAATTTTTAATAACGAATTGAATTTGAACTCTAAATATGTCAGCAATCCTGCAGGTCATGGCCTTCGTGTAATAGCTATTGTTTATTGTAGTGTGTGTTTTGTTTAATTCTGAAATCCAAGCCGTACTGAAATGCAATTAGTTCTCAAAACTGAAGAAAGATGGATTTTGGAAAATAGGAGAATAATGTAGGAAAATTGATATTTCACTGAAAACTACTATTTTTCTGAAAAACTTTGGGTTTCAAGCTTAAAATGAGAGGTCATTTATTAAAATCCGTTCAGCCGTTTTCCCGTAATTTTCATTACCAGTTCAAATTATATATATATATATATATATATATATATATATATATATATATATATATATATATGACTAGTGGCTTGTGCAGCGAATACTGCAAACTAAGTCCATAAGAAGTTGAAATAAAAATTGTTCAGATTTCTTTTCAATGAAGAATACCAGACATTTTGAAAGTTATTTTCTTCCATAATAGTGAAACATACTCCCTCTGTATGTTTGTTTATGCCAAATACTTTTCCTTGAACCTATCCTTCTTTAGCTCTTGAGTTTCAATGCGAAATCGCTAGTAACAAGTCAGGACGACCAGCGAGTTTTTCATGTGGGAGTAATGCAGTAGCTATATCAGGTCATTGCGGATTGTATGTGAAAATTAAGATAATGTAAGGTTTGTCATGCTTTGAACAAAAGACTTAGCATCTTGGTATAGCTGCTGTTTCGTGAACTACCCTGAAGTGTAGAGGGCAGAATCACTTTTTCCCACTAAGAGATCTTGCTGAGGTGATCAAGAGACTACAAAATCTTGTAGGCCTCTTATTTTATCAATACGTAATATCTTTTGGTCTTTTCTTAGGAATTATAATTTTTGCGCTCCCACCAGACAATACTGATCTACCAAATACTGCTGGATTAATATAGGCTGTTGTGAGGAATCTATTGCTGAAATGCGGAAAATGAGGCGAATGATATGTCAGAGTTGTAGAATCTTGTATGAGCTCTAAATAAATTTGTCCATTGTAAATCGTTAGAAGTTTCAGTGTTTCATTCGTTGCTGGTTGCGGGAAATAAACTTACTCATCACGGTAGCAAGAAGTGAAATGACATGCTATTTTCCCTATAACAAAATATGCTTGGCAGCGGTCACAAATCTAATCGATTAAACCAAAGAAATATGGAATTAATTTTGGTGTAGTTTAAAGACGCAGCTAAAATAGGAAGCATGATTAAATTACTACCAAGGAAAATTAAAGTATCAGACATATAAATATGTATATCACAGTGCCATTAAATATATGAAAAAGACCCACACTACTTGATTAATAAGTATAAAAGTATTTCATTTTTAATAACAATATTGTTACCTTACGTAAGTTTTATAGTTTTCAGTAACATATGTTACTCAGTAAATTATAGAAATGAAGATCTAATATAAAATATTCTTTCTCTGCGTCTACTTACTTAAAGACCCAAAAGGTTCCACTTTCATGTCATCAGTATACCATTATGTGTTGCATTAACTATAATAATATCTTATTTTTAATGGTAATAATGTCACCAAATATTCTTAAATTTTGTAGTTCTTAATATCCAATACACAGCTGTACTCGGAAAACTACAGACCAGAGAATCAGACTTGTAAATTATTTTTTAAACGTTATCAAAAAATTACACAAATGAAGATCAACATATTAACATTACGATGTGAAAGAATCTGAGCCATCTGAACTCTGTGTCAGCAATCCTGTAGGTCATGGCCTTCGTGTAATAGTCTATTGTTTATTGTAGTGTGTGTTTTGTTTTTATTCTGAAATCCAATTAATTAGTTCTCAAAACTGACGAAATATGGATATTGGAAAATAGGAAAATGATGTAGGAAAATTGACATTTCACTAAAAACTACCATTTTCTGAAAAACTTTGGGGTCCAAGCTTCAAAATAAAGGGTCATTTATTAAAATCCATTCAACCGTTTTCCCGTAATTTCCATTACCAGTTCAAATTATATATATATATATATATATATATATATATATATATAAGATATACATAATGTATGAACCGTTTTCGGGAAACTGTGCGTTGTTAAATTTTCAAATATAATTTCAATGACATTTAGTGATCAAACATGAGCAAAATTTGTCTAATAGTTTTCCTTGAAATGTGAACAGTAACACAGATGAAATGTTTCATTCAATTGCCTAGCTCAGTTGGTATTGGTGACAGCGATAGATATATATATATATATATATATATATATATATATCTATATATATATATACACACACACACACACACACACACACATAATGTATGAGCCGGGAAACTGTGCGTCGTTAAATTTTCAAATATAATTTCAATGACATTTAGTGATCAAACAAGAGCAAAATTTATCTAATAGTTTTCCTTGAAATATGAACAGTAACACAGATGAAATGTTTCATTCAATTGCCTAGCTCAGTTGGTATTGGTGACAGCGAGATGGATTACCTAACATTCATATTGAAGCTGAGAAAACTTAACAAATCTGGATTGGAAGCTAAATTCTTTAACTCCTGAGCTATGTCGATGGATAAGTTGTGTGCTAGATTCTACTTTCACTGCAGGTAATATGCTGCGGTCCTTGTAAATCTGAGAATTCATTATTACAGCATCACTGTGCTTCCTCTCTATCTCGTACGTTGAGACACTAACATGTTACATTATTTCTTTCCTGCTCAAGATAAAACGAAACATTTGTTGAATCCCTGTTTCTAGACGATGAGATACGGAGCACGCCACGACTTCATGGCGGCGGCTTTGTAGCACGGGCGGTATAAAGACAAGGAGAGTGGTTAACAGGTAGTATCGATTACTGTAGGGAAGGACGTGTCGTGAGGTATGTACTGCGATCGCGAAGCGCGATTCACAACAAAACGTTCGTGCCATTGTGTGTTTCAAACTGGTTTTGAAATAAATATAATCAAAAGAAAAAGGTCTACATGTCACAGATTACAAGGAGACCTACAGCACGTGATTTCAGTTACTGAACACGTAGCAAAAATTATCACCATCAAATTCATCATCTTCTTATTCTTTAATATCGTTATGTACTTTGCCATGGCTCAGAAATTGTTTCTCGCGGAAAGGCCTACGTTTCGATTGATCTTAAACATGTAGCGAGAAACAACTTCTGAGTCGTGACATTTGGTGTTGTCCTATAGTTTTATGATGACAAACTTCGACGACACAAAGTGGAAGGAAACATATTACCCAAATACAGCGGTGACCAAAGCGAGTGCCATGATTACATCGTGTAATCACAGACATTCAAACGGGTACGAGGAGTTTCCTGTAGATTGCTGTATGTTTCATTCACGTACTGAAGACAAGCAGTGGCGGTATCATGTCGCTCTACAAACTCTGTCTCTAGAAGCAGTAAGAGGTAGTTTCGTAAAGAATGAGAAGGAGAACTTTTTTGTTGTTATTTCGGACAAAATGTAATATGTTTACTTTGCTCAACGGTTCAATTAGGAGTATATAGAAACATTAATTTCCACGCTGTATAATAATATTAATAATAATAATAATTATTATTATTATTATTATTATTATTATTATTATTATTATTATTATTATTATTATTAAAAATTCAAATATCTTGGAACAACAGTAACAAATATAAATGACACTCGAGAGGAAATTAAACGCAGAATAAATATGGGAAATGCCTGTTATTATTCGGTTGAAAAGCTTTTGTCATCTAGTCTGCTGTCAAAAAATCTAAAAGTTAGAATTTATAAAACAGTTATATTACCGGTTGTTCTGTATGGCTGTGAAACTTGGACTCTCACTTTGAGAGAGGAACAGAGATTAAGGGTGTTTGAGAATAAGGTTCTTAGTAAAATATTTGGGGCTAAGAGGGATGAAGTTACAGGAGAATGGAGAAAGTTACACAACACAGAACTGCACGCATTGTATTCTTTACCTGACATAATTAGGAACATTAAATCCAGACGTTTGAGATGGGCAGGGCATGTAGCACGTATGGGCGAATCCAGAAATGCATATAGAGTGTTAGTTGGGAGGCCGGAGGGAAAGAGACCTTTAAGGAGGCCGAGACGTAGATGGGAACATAATATTAAAATGGATTTGAGGGAGGTGGGATATGATGATAGAGAATGGATTAATCTTGCTCAGGATAGGGACCAATGGCGGGCTTATGTGAGGGCGGCAATGAACCTCCGGGTTCCTTAAAAGCCAGTAAGTAAGTAAGTAAGTAAGTATTATTATTATTATTTTTATTATTACTATTGTTATTACTGACCACTAAGTATGTGTTTCTATAGGCCTAATTCTTCTGTACGAGCATGAATATGATATTTTTAGATCTTCTCCCTAGAAGAATAAAATTATTAGGTTTTATCTCAATATTAATATTCTTAATCTTTAGATGAGGATAAGTATTTATTAGTTATTCATTTAATAATGATATTGTAGAAAAACTGATTAATATTATGTGCCAACGAACAGTTAAACGCCAGGAATTGACATGTCTTAAATCATACCCAGGAAGAGAAAGATGACATAAATAAATGTAAGGAAGTAGCTACCTAATGGGGTTTGAAACATCTCGTGCTCTAAAGCCTTTTAATAGAACAGAATTTCTCAAAAGAGTAATGATTAAAGTAGCTTAAATAACTTATCCATAAGAAGTTTTTAATTTTGAAAAAGTACGAATTTCTCGACGAAGTATCGAGAGAATATTCTAGCCTGGGGGGGGGGGGTAAAAATCAAGAAAAATCATGTAGGCTATTATTCACTGGCTCATGATGACAGCAGTGACATTACTGATGCAGCAAAGCTTGAGATTTTTATCCGCGGGATTGATCAAGATCTTAGTACAGGAACCACCACTGATTGTAGTTTTCATGCCAAGTACCTTTCCCCCTTCTCCTTACTTCACAGGCTATCTGTCGCTTGTAATCACTGCAGTTCGAGTTTTGGTCACCGCTGCCCTAATACAAAGAATTTATCGATCTTCAGTTTATCTACATAATATGTAGTAGGCCTACTATAAAATGAATTAACGAGGCCAGTTAGCATGATGTCATAACAATTGTTCTTGCTCAGGCGGCTGGTGCGTTTGCCTGCTGTTTCGGAGTAGCACTCGGGCATGTCTTCGATTCCCGCTTGGGCTGATTACCTGGTTGAGTTTCTTCAGAGACTTTCCATCCATCTATAAGGTACAATTTGTAACCTAATGAGTGTCCCACTCTCAGAAAAGGGTTCTTCATCATAATCAGCCATAAAGCAAACAGAGGTGCACGTCAATATGCGCGGCGTCAGTAAAAAAATAAGGCGAACATCACATAATTTATGTAGAATTGTTGTTCCTACCTCGCCAAATACCATCTATCTTTCACTAATTACAACGAAGTTAAATAATCTTACTTACTTACTTACAAATGGCTTTTAAGGAACCCGAAGGTTCATTGCCGCCCTCACATAAGCCCGCCATCGGTCCCTATCCTGTGCAAGATTAATCCAGTCTCTATCATCATATCCCACCTCCCTCAAATCCATTTTAATATTATATTCCCATCTACGTCTTGGCCTCCCCAAAGGTCTTTTTCCCTCTGGTCTCCCAACTAACACTCTATATGCATTTCTGGATTCGCCCATACGTGCTACATGCCCTGCCCATCTCAAACGTCTGGATTTAATGTTCCTCATTATGTCAGGTGAAGAATACAATGCGTGCAGTTCTGCATTGTGTAACTTTCTCCATTCTCCTGTAACTTCATCCCGCTTAGCCCCAAATATTTTCCTAAGCACCTTATTTTCAAACACCCTTAACCTATGTTCCCCTCTCAGAGTGAGAGTCCAAGTTTCACAACCATACAGAACAAACGGTAATATAACTGTTTTATAAATTCTAACTTTCAGATTTTTTGACAGCAGGCTACATGATAAAAGCTTCTCAACCGAATAACAACACGCATTTCCCATATTTATTCTGCGTTTAATTTCCTCCCGAGTGCCATTTATATTTGTTACTGTTGTTCCAAGATATTTGAATTTTTCCACCCCTTCGAAGGATAAATCTCCAATTTTTATATTTCCATTTCGTACAATATTTTGGTCACGAGACATAATCATATACTTTGTCTTTTCGGGATTTACTTCCAAACCGATCGCTTTACTTGCTTCAAGTAAAATGTCCGTGTTTTCCCTAATCGTTTGTGGATTTTCTCTTAACATATTCACGTCATCCGCATAGACAAGAAGCTGATGTAACCCGTTCAATTCCAAACCCTGCCTGTTATCCTGAACTTTCCTAATGGCATATTCTAAAGCGAAGTTAAAAAGTAAAGAAGTTAAATAATCTAGTAGTTGATACAGCGTCGTAAAATAACCAACTAAAAAGTCTGTCTTAAATGATTCGCGTATGGTTCCACATACATAATTAAAGGCAGGGATGCAAAACTGAGCAATAATTGTGGCATACGTCATAAGCCGGACTACGTCATTCACCTCTTCCCTCAACTCTACGGATCGTTGACATGATAAGGTATAACAGGTTTGTATTCACTGTCTAGTGACAAATTCAACGCAATGTCGAAAATACCAGTTTAAAGAGCAATGGGAAAATGAATACCTATGTACTTCTGTATTCAAAACAATCACAAAGCACATATGAGTTCTTTGTTGGTTCTACATACGTATGTGAGCAAACATTCTCAAAAATGAACTTCAATAAAGATCGCTCTAAATCGATAGATACGCATCTCATTTCCCTCCTCAAAGCAGTACAGCTTAATGTAACAAACTGGTGAACAAAAAAGAATGCAGAGATCTGGCGCACGTTGTAGTTCAAGCTCATTTAATTGCTTGAATAATTTTCCTTTATATTGACATGAGAAATTAGATTTGTTTTAGTTTCTATTTTGAGATCAATATAGCCAATTTCATTTAAACTAGAAATTGCGTACTTTTATTAACTTAAAAATGCTGTGAATGATTTAGTTTCTACATACAGTCGTATTGTAAAGCCTAAATACCAAGATTTATACCCCGTCAGAAAATCACTTTACGAATCTTCGGCTTCACCTGACTATCACTAAATCCATCGACACTAAATAACCTAGTAGTTGATACGTGTCGTTAAATTATCAGCTAAAGAAAGACATCAATACATCCAACATGTAAATTTAACTGACTATTATATGACGTCATTCCATTTTCGATCAATGTAGTATAATGAAATTTTGAATTCCAACCAATCACAGTCATTCACCGCGATAATTTTTGTAGCTTGATTTATCACCATCAATTTATCGGATGGTCGTTCTTTTGTTTAGTCAGTGTCGCCAATTGTTTCCTTGTAAATCGATGAGCATGAATCCATTGTAGCCTACTAAATGAAGTGCGAAATTCTACTTCCACATCTACATCTTCATCTTCTGATTTCATGTCCATTGTATCTAAAGAAAATGACATTCCTTCATAACAAATTGTTCATTTAATTAATGTATTAATCAGGTTATTATTTTGTAATTATATTATAAAATGATTAAATTAAATCATGATTTCAGCAGATATGAAAATGTATTTCTGTTACAATAACAAGAGAAAAGCGCATTTTTTAAATTGTTAAACCTGTATTTCGCTTTACTCAATTGGCATTACTGAATAACATCCAATTTCCTTATTGCAGTAATGGATATTCATCTATTTCAACTTCACAATGTTTCGCTTCTCTCAGATCTCTTGTGACATTACTATAGAAAATAAAAGAGGAAAAGGTGAGATACATAGAGACGTATTCGGAAACGTCACGTGAACTTCACTTCCACTTAGTCGTACTTTAGTAGGTAGAAAACTCAGAATTTGTATACAGAGACACAACTTAACGTCCACTGTAGTCGTAACTTTGTCAAAAGCTAGTAAGATTCAAGATACGTGAAGACAAACCTTACATCTCATATAGTGCTGTAATTTACGTGAACAACCACTAATAAGGAATTTATTTTCTACGAAAAAGTTAAGTTAAAGGCTAAAATGAATTCGGAAAATGATAATATAAGAATTCATGGCTTGCTTTTTTTTACCCTCAAATTATGCCTATGTAAACATAACCTCAATCTTATCTCAAGTGTTACTAATCAGTTTATTTAGAAGCATTTAGGCTCAATTAAAATATTTTCGTAAGTTTCTATATCTGAAAAACACCTTTGGGGAGGTCGAGACGTAGATGGGAAGATAATATTAAAATCGATTTGAGGAATGTGGGATATGATGATAGAGATTGGATTAATCTTGCTCAGGATAGGGCCCAATGGCGGGCTTATGTGAGGGCGGCAATGAACTTCCGCGTTCCTTAGAAGCCAGTAAGTAAGTGAGTTAGATATACTCAATTCCTAATATACAATTTTTTCTAAAGCGAAATCCTTCTTAAGATGGAATTTATTGTCATTTAAAATTAAAAAGTCTGCACTTTGTAATATAACGTTTTGTCACTGGAACGTTAAACAGAACATTTAAGGCCGCTGTGAATGACGAAGAAGCGGAATAATTGCGAAAATTATCTTCGTTATTTAGCCAAGGCTGTCCTTCTCTAAGTAAAAAGATATTACAGTAACAAAGATGATTACTGCATGTTTGTCGCAAATCAAGTATGAATTTGTGAATTTTTTTTACAAATTCGTCTGTCTACATGCCCTGTAGATGCGTGAATCAATTTTTTCTCATTAAAAAGAATATTTTTATTTCATTTCAGAATTCATATTTTTTTTAATTCAAACTTTCACAACACAATTTTTTTGCTCAATGTGAAGGCCCTTAACTTCTCGTTATTCGTCCCGTCTCATAAAAAATTTGAGATTTTTGCAAGCGTTCAAAACTGGAGCAATAATTTCATGCCTGCATCAAAAATCGTATTTCTGTAATCTGAAGCCAATCTTCTGAATTAAATTTTGTAAAGGAAGTGAATGACTGTGAGGATGGTTACTTTATTACTTACAAAGGAAGCAGCGTATGGTGCTTAAATTTTATGAAAAACCAGCCTATATAAAATGTTTGTACTGTTCAATGACACTCCTTCATAACCACTTGTCCCCACCACTTCATTTCGAATCCACACTGTCATATTTAAGGTGAGCAACAAACTTAATACATATTTTAAATTCAAATTGAATTCAATTAAGAGAAAAAGGAAATAGACTAGAGCAGCGTTTCTTAAACTATGGTCCACGGACCACCTGTGGTCCTCGAGTTCTGCCCTTGTGGTCCTTCAAAACAAGATAGAAGAAAAAAATAAAATTCAAATGAATTGCGTATTACACTATAGCTGAAAATCTGAGTTTGGAAATGACACATGGCAATCGCCTTTCACTTTTTCTCTCAGTACTAATATTTTATGAAATTTCTTACTCTACCTGTCTACCCACTTACCACTCTACTCTCAGCAACAAAAGAGGGATTTAAAGCACTATGAACTATGAACGTGGCGTTTTTCGCTATCTTTTCCCTGCACATCTGGCGCCGCGCCTGTAACCCAGCCAGGGACCACCCGAATTCATGACAGAGGACCAAAGTACCGAACCGTTTCATTTATTGACGACTTTCTTAATAGTTTCGCCGACACCCAGTCTGCACATTGAACTGGGCACGTACTGTACGTCGTAGGCCTACACCAATAATAAAACGTGCCAAATCGCATCTTTACTTATTGAAAATCGGGTATGTTTCTGCATTAATTTTTTTATTTGTTTTTCCAGATGACGATATAAGAAATTTTAGACTCCGCCTATTTTAAAATCCGACATGTTTACGTTTTACACTTGTGTGTTTCGTCTCTAAGTGCCGTTTCAATTTCGTGGGTTTCATACACTTCGCAATAAACAACGCACCGAGGTTTTGGTTCACTCTCATTGCCACACTAAGTAAATCCAAGTTCCAAATAACTCTTGTCATATTTACGAAAGTATTTTTTTTTCTTTGAATAGCTACCACTAGGACTATATAAATCTTTAGTGGCACTATAAACACTGATATTAATATATTTCTTCACACACAGTTTCTGAACTACTAGCACTGTCTAAATCAAGCGTATTATCGTGTTCCTTTCTTTTCAAAGATCCGATTCGAAGCCAGTTTTCCATTATTTATAATGGACACTATTTAACAGAGACATGGACAACTATTGCGTGTACCACATAAGGAAGATTTCAAACAACTAACTGCTAACAGGCAAGCGATGAATCAACAATGCACAGAATTTGTTATAAGTAGAAGCGGAAAATATCAAATAAAAGTCATGTTTACGGTTTACAAGTTCTGTACGCATAGACTATGCCGTGAGGTGTGCACGCATCCCAAGTCTGTAGGTAGGTACAACACGGTACCGTCCGCAGAGAGCACCACGCGAACACCGAAAATAACTGCCCATCTGCGTTCTCAGTCAGTCCTCCTCCGTACGCGAACAGAGAACTTTGACATACGGAAACATATTATTCATTTGTGTTCGGTGAAGTGATCATAATGCCGAAGCAGATGTTAAAAAACATAGGGTGTATTCTTTAATACAAGAATATGGTGTCCATATTTTTAGTAGTGATACTGGTGAAACAAATAAGTGTCGGTTATGTATGTGTACATTAAAAAGATAACAAAACAATCGATAGAACATCATTGTAATAAACAGAAACACTTGAAAAATGTTGCTCTATGTTAGAAGAAAATAAGGGTTTAAGTTTAAATTCCGCCTCAAATATGAAATATGACTTTTGCCAGGATTTGTGTCGAATGATGATAGGTTGCAATATTCCATCCTAAGGGCTTATAGAAAAATACACTTTCTGAATCATCGATTCGAAAAAAGTTGTTACCTGCACGCGCCTCTAGTATGCCTGCTGTGCTTAAGTAAACAACAACCTTTGACGAGACAAACTAATCGCATTGTGGTTACCTTCACACCCGAATGACTTTTTCCGCTGTCTAGTTATAAGTTTTACTTGTGATTGGCTACAAAAAAATATAATTAGAAAAATATTATAATTATCTAATTCTATTTTAAAATATCAGTATACTGGTATTAAAATATGCTACAAAAATTATAAATTTCCTTTCGAAGGGAACAAGAGTAATTGGAGATTTATCTTTTGAAGAGGTGGAGAAGTTCAAATATCTGGGAGCAACAGTAACAAATATAAATGATACTCGGGAGGAAATTAAACATAGAATAAATATGGGAAATGCCTGTTATTATTCGGTTGAGAAACGTTTATCATCCAGTCTGCTGTCGAAAAATCTGAAAGTTAGGATTTCTAAAATAGTTATATTACCGGTTGTTCTGTATGGTTGTGAAACTAGGACTCATTAGGGTGTTTGAGAATAAGGTGCTTAGGAAAATATTTAGGGCTAAGAGGGATGAAGTTACAGGAGAATGGAGAAAGTTACGCAACACAGAACTGCACGCATTGTATTCTTCACCTGACATAATTAGGAACATTAAATCCAGACGTTTGAGATGGGCAGGGCATGTAGCACGTATGGGCGAATCCAGAAATGCATATAGAGTGTTAGTTGGGAGGCCGGAGGGAAAAAGACCTTTAGGGAGACCGAGACATAGATGGGAAGATAATATTAAAATGGATTTAAGGGAGGTGGGATATGATGATAGAGAATGGATTAATTTTGCTCAGGATAGGGACCAATGGCGGGCTTATGTGAGGGCGGCAATGAACCTCCGGGTTCCTTAAAAGACAGTAAGTAAGTAAGGGAACAAGAGTAAGGTGGTCCGCGGAACTGTTCTGACTTAAAAAAGTGGTCCTCACTTCAATTGAGTTTGAGAAACGCTGGACTAGAGCACTAATGCGAGAGCTGTGATACGGTGTTGCGTAATTATGATGATCCGAGTGCGCGCAAGAAGCGGTGTAAGTAGCAACGACTTTCAAGTCAGTATATTTTTCGTAAACGAAGAAAAGGCGAAACAAATGACTACCACCATGTTTCTTAACGAACTAAAATTAGCTTCAATACCCATTTTCATTAAATTCAAGCACCGTGACTGGGACGGTTCCCTTGTTAGTGTAGGATCAGTTATCCTATTAATCCTTTAATAAATTGTGAACTGAAGCTTTTTGAAAATGTTAAGCAATGACGTCAGGACTCGCCCTTTTGCTCCGAGATGAGGGAGCTAATGAGGCATTTAGTTGTGGATCGATGCTCACGTCGCTAGCTGCATTGCGAGTGAACTGGTAGGTCCATATTTTATGCTATTGATATAGTAACATATTTCAGAGGTCCCCCTGAAAGGTTAATTGGGATTAGTCACTGCATAGATATTTTATTAATAAAAATGTCATAGCTTGACATTTCGGGTTCTCGACTCGGTTCAAGATGCAAGGTAGCTTCTTCTGTGTTTCGGATATACGAAAGTATCTTGAAGACCGTTATTGAAGTTTGTATGAAAAGGGCTTCGAATTACAATGTACACCTTTAGACATAAAATAAATGACCACTTTCCTGTAGCGTAAATTTTTCTAAGTCCACTTCGGGTAGCGCCTGGTTCATACGACTAGGGAAAGGATGTTTATTTTGCACCTAATATACTCCTTTAATATATCTTCGTTATAGATTATTCATAACACTTGACCTATAAACAGACATAAAAAGCAACAAACAAACAAAACAAAGGAAAAACAGAGTGAAATCGTACATGAGAAATTTCTTCAAGTGTGTACCTAAGCTCTGACGGAATCAACCGAAGTCTTCCGAAGAGAACTTAGCGTATGGCAGTCAGTCTTTTTTTTTTTTTTGCCTAAGACTTAACATATTTAACCTGGTATCATTCCTGTTTCTTTGTTTTTGTTTAGTCAACTGTCGAAGACAGATGTGAAACCCACAAGTGATACTAAGAAGGCACCACTTTTGAGGCAACTAGGCCAGGTGATAATGGGATAGGGTGGCCAGTTTTTTCCCTCTCCATCGCCGATTAGCTACTTAATATACTGTACTTGTCAGACTTTAGATGTGTACAAACAATTGTTTTTCCTCTGACATACATCGTCAAGTGAGATGTACTACCTTATAATAGATGTACATATCAACCAGAATCTCAATCAGAGGATTTTTCCTGTTCAGTAGAACAAAATGTTCAAACCTGTTTGACTAGACAGTGAGATCCCAGCGTAAAGACTTCCAATAGCGCTTAACAATATCAATATCGGTACAAAGTTGAGCTCTTAGCCGAGCGGCTGAATTGTGAAAGCTTTGTGCACATGATCCCAGCTCAAATTCTGACTAGTGTAAGTGGAATTTTTGCTGAACGAAAGGGTGTTACATCAGATCTTATAAGGATAGACTATTTTCGATCATTTTATCACTTCATATTATTATCAATCTTAAAATAAGATAGAGACATAACAGTCGCTACAATTTGGCAATGAACATCGAGATCGCTAGCAGAAGCAATAATTATCCTACAGATTGTGATTTAGATACAGAATTTAACACTTACGACGATATTTTTTTTTCTTGTATCATGCAATTCGCATTGTATTTTCTCATTACACGAAGAAAATGAAGTATAAAAGATGCAAAATAATCGATTTTTACAGAAGCATACTATTTCAGTAAACCTACAATAACAAGTAGATTTTGTCATGGGTTCTGTATAACTGCCTATGCATCTGTCCACACTTATATGCCTATCTGTTTTTGTACTAGCAGTATTTATTTATTTATTTAAGAACGATTTCGATTTTAGAGGTTATCCAGAATTCTATTATTTACAAGGTTTTTAAATACCATAAATCTAGTATATGGATATCCCAGTTTTGTTTCTTTTTCGAACTAATCTATGCTAATAATATTACCTTCTTTGATTTAGTTCGAATCCCCTCCAAATCCAACGGCCTGCGTTTTCTTTTCTTGTACATCCTTCTCTCTTATACTCATAAATAGACAGTGGATGCGGGCTGACTTACCGTTGAATGTATTACACATTTACTGTATGTTACATTTTTGCATTCAGACCATTGGCTGAACAGGTTTTAAACGTAAACAGACGACATCAACATGCTACTGTATCTCCGTAAAGTCAGAAGGAAAAGAAAAATAACGTACTGTAGTACATACCTTACAAGGTTCAGTCCTCGTCATCATTGATGCAATTACCAGCGTTGCAGTAACGACGATATATTCTCGTAAGTTGTCGAAGCTGAATCGTATTCGCCTATTACTTAAACAGTTTTTGTGTCGAGAGAATTACTGAAGAAAAACTCTAAAATGGGGATCACTCAATTTCTTTAGAGGAATATTTGCACTGAGCATCATGTTGCACGTGTCGTTTAGAACCGCACAACTAAATGATGATGATGATGATGATGTTATGATGATGATGATGATGATGATGATGTAGATGGTTCCTCAGATTTCATTTCAACGCATTTCCTGTGCGATGTACATATTGTTGCAATATTTCTCTATAGCCTGAGTTGTTCTGGTTTTTATTTCAATTTTACATACATTACACATGATATTGTCTTCGTTAATACATAAAATGTCACTCTCATACTTCATAATTGCATTTCGTATCTCTGAGCGAATTTAACGTTTTGCCATTATGAATGGATCAGCACAACATAGTCAACCCGTACTAAATACTTGAGCAGGATAACATAACTGCACACATTGCGTTGCAATGTTACTATAAACGCTGCTGTACTCGCCAGGTAAACAAAAGACGGACGGCGCGGCACGTGTCATATACTCTGATACGAAGCAACTTCACTTTTCCTTAAGTCATCCCGCATCCACTGTCTACTCATAAATGTTCTTATTTTACATTATTTAACAAAGGATATATGTGCACATAAAATGTCAGAATATGTAGTGGGAAATAAACTTATGCTATTTTAACTGCTACGTCACAATTTCACAAACTTCCTATTGGTTACAAATCGAAAAAATGATTTTAACATAATTATTTCTGTGTTGTTTGAGTAAAGGGAGATAAGTCTTGGAGATAAACGAAAATTAAACATGGGAACCTCATTGCAAATAATTTTCTACACAAATGAAACCCATCAAATGTTAGCATTCTTTTTATTTTTGCACACTCATATGTATAATTTAACTTTTGTGTTCATCTGGAGAAGAAAATTCTATCTGCACATAAAAACGACTTATCCCCCTTTACCCGAACACCACAGATTTTAAAATAATCAAGTGTCTGGGATAAGAGAGGAAAGGCTAATTATATTACGAGAAAAGTGTTCGATTTAAAGGAGTATCTATAAAGGTACATTTAAAATACAATAAGAACTTATTCACATAAATGTTTAGGGTGCAAATTATCTAAGGTAATAATTCAAAAGAATTTAATGTAAAGTTACACTCACAAAGAAAGAACTATCACAGGTGTCAACTTATGATTTTAACCTAACATTGAAGTCTTCTTATCGTCTTCAAATAAATATTAACACTACACAACAAACTCAGGGGTAGAATTGAGATTCATGACGCGAGTTACAATATGCATGTCAATGCTACATAAACTTGGCCTGTCTCGTAGACAGTCTCACACGTCGAGCTTGCATTGTTTCTCTCGCAAGAGAAGGATCCTAGACTCTATCTTCTCTAGGATGAGAGTTTGTGCTGTACTTTGTGTGCAACTTGGCACTTTATTAACGTTTCCTCACAGCTGAAAGATCCTGAATGTCATCGTCCCACTGAAAGTTTATGCTGCACCTTTGTGCTATACCCGACATATTTATTAACTATCCAGCCCTCTGAGGAACCTTGAATGCCATTATGTGAACGATGAGAGTTTATGATGCATCTTCATGCTCAACTTGATGGTTTATTAACGTTTCCTCACGACTGTAGAACATTGGATGTTGTCTCATCATTGAACATTGAGCTGCAATTTATGTTCTTCTTGACGCTTTATTACCGTTCTCTCACTACAGAAAAATGTTGGTTGCCATTGTTTCATACATGAGAGTATACTGGGTGTTCATTTCAAAGTGTGTCATGACGTCACTGTTGTGAGTCAGCGATTTGAAGCGAGTTTCAGATTTTATGCCAGAGAAGTTGCCTATTAATCAAGGCGTTCAATCTGAACTTGAGAACGTGTACGGTATAACTTGAACGTCGTAGCAACAGATGGCGGTCTGTACGGTTCGTGTGCTACCATAACCTCTTTCGAACTGTGTTTTGCGCGGGCAAGTCGTACGCAGGGTATTTTTGTTATCATCGGTTGCGTACGGCAACATTCCACAACACAAATCAAATGCTGCGTGTTCATGTTGACCGTCGAAGTTAATGTCAACAAATACGTAAGTAATCGTCTTAATCCTCTCCACATATCCCGACAGTAAGAAAACAACTCACCTCAGTACGTGTTTCCAAACAGTTCACATTTCTACCACTACCGGCGTTACAGTACATATCGGTAAGTACTCTTCAGAATGAACGCCGTACTTGCTAGGCAACTTCTCTGGCACATAGGTAATACGCCTCTGCGGAAGTGTAGGAAGATTGAATTCTCTAGGCTCATCGGCTAGCCACATGACGGCATACAGCGAGCCATGACACACTTTGAACTGAACACGCAGTATGTTGCACCTCTGTGCTCAAGTTGGTACATTATTAACGTTTTCTTACTGCTGAAGGATCTTGAATGCCATTAACTGATCGATGCAGCCCTTTTGGATCAAATTTTAACTTTTTATGCATAAAGAATGTTACATTGCTTTGTATCATCGATGATGATTTACCCAGCACCTTTAAGTTCAACTTGATACTTTATTATGGTTCCGTCACAGCTCAAGAGTCTAGGATGCGACTTCTCATCTTTGTAAACTTTGTGTTCAAACTGACATTTTTATTAAGGTCTCTTCAAAGCTGGAGGACCTCGGATACCATTATTTCAACGTTTAGAGTTTTTACTGCATATTTCTCCTGAATTCGATAATTTATTAACGTCCCTTGATGGTAGAAGAATCTTGCATACCATTGTCTCATCGATAATAGTTTATTCTGCATTTATGTTTTTAACTTTGCACTGTATTGACTTTTACTAAAGGATCTTGGATATCATTGTCTCATACATGAGAGTTAATGTTTTACTTTACGCTCAAATTGACATATTAACGCTCACTTCACTCCTGAAAGATCTTAGAAGCCCCAATGTTGAGTGTTTGTGAACCTTTGTGCTCAACTTGACACATTTTCACGTTCCACCTTGTCTGAAGGATTTTGGATGACATTATCCCATAAATGAAAGTTTGTGCTGTACATTTGTATTTAACTTGACATTATTAACATTTCCTCACGCCTGAATAAGGTGATGAAGGAGACTGATATATCATTAAATAAGTACATAGTAGGAGTACAAAATGTATCTTAGAATTTACATACAACAGCACAGATATTTATTAAATAAACACAATACAATTCAGTGTTAAAAATAAAAATGTAACTTAAATTGGACGAAGTAACTCTCTAGTACGATTAGTCACAATGATTTAATACTCTCTAACATGTTTAGGCACAATGTTTTCAACATACTCGAGCAATAAGTACGGGCTTAACCCATTAAAATGAATGCAGATATTTGCGAACACTTCCCCAAAGGTAGACATGTTCTCTAAACACGACTGTTAAGAGCTCGTAACAAAAATACATTTATTTCGAAATTTAGATATCGATGTCATGAAGGTAAAATATTCTTTCCCCTGACTAGATTCACTATAAGTAATTTCGTTCCTTTATCATGTTTCCAACGTTACTCCGGCTTATATTGTACACGGAGCGCCTCCGTAATTTTATGGCGAGGTTCGCACATACAACAAGAAACTGCCAAATTAATTCTTTCTACCCTGTAGATGAGTTTAACATAATTTCATACGAAATTGTTTTTTAATAAATAAAGTTATTTACATTTAGTTACAAATAATACATTAAGAGTGAAGTGTTTTCATTAATTTTTAGAGTTTCAAAATATTTTGTGTTTTCATTCTAATTAAACGTTGCTGTTTTCAATTAATGTGTATTTTCAAATGTATGTTTTTTTTTTCCTTCTGTATTGTGATGAAGGCTATCACTGTATGTTTAATTACTTAATAAATTGAATTGAATTGAATACCCCGGAAAGCTAAAATTTTTATTTTTGTTGGAGGTATAGTTAGGTTATAACTCGGGGATATGTTTTTGTAGTTCATATACTAATTTCTGGAGACTGTCTTCTGATTTAGCTAATACTATTTGATCGTCGGCGAATAAGAGAGTTGTTAGATCAGTTTTATAAACTTTCCTAATAGAATCTAGCCATTCAATAATGACTTATTCAATGTATAAATTAAACAATATTGATGATAATGGGCACCATTTTCGTACACCTAAGTTAATTAAGATGTTTTCCTTGCTTCTTTTTTCACCGCCTTCTATTAGTATTGTAGTTTCTTAGTAAAGGCTTTGAATGGCTCTAACGAGATGTAGTGGAAATCCTTTGTCCTTCAGTATATCCCATAATAAGATTCTTGGTACATCATCAAAAGTTTTTACATAGTGTATAAAACAATATATAAAGACTGCAAATACACAATCAATGCATGAACGTCCCTTCCTGAAGCTATGTTGTTGTTCTAATAATGTAGTTTAGATGTTGTATTTATTCTTTTTGATAAAATTTTTGCATAAACTTTGTAAGGGGAGTTCAAGAGGCTTATTCCCCTGTAATTCGAGCAATTTCTCTTATCTCTTTTTTATACAATGGTATTATTATGGCTTCCTTCCATTTATTTGGTATAAATCCGTTTTTCAAGCACATATTCAGCAAGTCTAAGAACTTGCCTAAAAATATTTCGTGTGCATATTTTAATAACTCATTGCTTATATTATCTGTGCCTCGAGACTTTTTATTTTAGATGCTTTTAAGGCTTCATTCAGTTCCCCCAAAGTAATGGGATCTATATGCGGATCATTTTCTGCTAGTGTCATATGATGGTCATTTATATCTGTCCATAATTCTCATTCAACCAGTGTTATTAGATTCAGTTGGAGTGTATCTTTTTAGTTCGGTTCAAATATTTCATAGCTTTGTACACCTTACATTGAGGTCCGTGTACATTGTATTCTATACCTGCTATGTATTTTCCCAGTGTTTTCTGCTTATTTTTCTTACTTGTCTTTTGACTAGCGCACATTTTAATTTATAGTTTTTCTAACTTCTGTCGATTTGGTTTGTAAAAACTCATGGTATGCTTCTTTCTTTTGATGTATTTTCTCTTTTATGTCGTCGTTCCACAGTTTCAGTCCTCTCGTCTGTCTTCTTCTTCTTCTTCTTCTTCCTCTTCTTTTATCTGAAACTTCTGAAGCTGTTTTACGTAAGACACTTTCCAACTTATCCCAATTTTGATTTATATTGTCATTAAATTAAATATCTTCTCTATACTATTTCAGTCGTTTTCTATACTTTTAACATTGCAGATTTAAGAAACAATCGCTACTCTATTACGTAGTACACGATTTCAATGCTCACCGCTAGGAGCACTGATTCACAGCACTGTTACCATTACTTAACGAATGTCCTAGTATATACGTACCTATTAACACAATAATAATAATGATAGTAATAATAAAAATGATCATGAAATAATAATAATAATAATAATAATAATACTTACTTACAAATGACTTTTAAGGAACCCGGGGTCATTGCCGCCCTCACATAAGCTCGCCATCGATCCCTATCTTGTGCAAGATTAACCCCGTCTCTATCATCATATTCCACCTCTTCAAATCCATTTTAATATTATCCTCCCATCTACGTCTCGGCCTCTCCAAAGGTCTTTTTCCCTCCGACCTTCCAACTAATACTCTATATGCATTTCTAAATTCGCCCATACATGCTACATACCCTGCCCATGTTAAACGTCCGGATTCAATGTTCCTAATTATGTCAGGTCATTGCAATGCGTGCAGTTCTGCGTTGTGTAACTTTCTCCATTCTCCTGTAACTTCATCCCTCTTAGCCCCAAATATTTTCCTAAGAACCTAATTCTCAAACACCCTTAATCTCTGTTCCTTTCTCGAAGTGAGAGTCCAAGTTTCACAACCATACAGAACAACCGGTAATATAACTGTTTTATAAATTCTAACTTTCAGATTTTTTGACAGCAGACTAGCTGATAAAAGCTTCTCAGTCGAAAGGCATTTCCCATATTTATTCTGCGTTTAATTTCCTCCCCAGTGTCATTTATATAATTTTGTTACTGTTGCTCCAAGATACTTGAATTTTTCCACTTCTTCGAAGGATAAATCTCCAATTTTTATATTTCCATTTCGTATAATATTCCGGTCACGAGACATAATGATATACTTTGTCTTTTCGGGATTTACTTCCAGACCTATCGCTTTACTTGCTTCAAGTAAAATTTCCGTGTTTTCCCTAACCGTTTGTGAATTTTCTCCTAACATATTCACGTTATCCGCATAGACAAGAATACGATGTAACCCGTTCAATTCCAAACCCTCTCTGTTATCCAGAAATTTCCTAATGGCATATTCTAGAGCGAAGTTAAAAAGTAAAGGTGACAGTGCATCTCCTTGCTTTAGACCGCAGTGATTTGGAAAGGCATCAGATAAAAATTAGCCTATACAGACTGTGCTGTACATTTCACTAAGACACATTTTAATTAATCGAACTAGTTTCTTGGGAATACCAAATTCAATAAGACTGTTATATAAAACTTCTCTCTTAACCGAGTCATATGCCTTTTTGAACTCTATGAACAACTGATGTACTGTACCCTTATACTACCATTTTTCTCCAATATCTGTCGAATGCAAAAAATCTTATTAACAGTCGATCTATTAAGCCTAAAACTGCACTGATGATCCCGAATAATTCCACAATAATAATAATAATAATAATAATAATAATAATAATAATAATAATAATAATAATAATACAAGAACAATACAGTGTCTGTGTTTATTAAATTTTCCTTCCTAAAAAGTGGAAGAACATTTAATGATCTGTAAACGTGTTGCAATCAGACACAAGCTTCAGAAGTTCGGTTTGAAATTTGATAAACTGGCGACGCATAGTGCAATCACAAGACTTGGCGTGTGAGTAGGATGGCGGACGCCTCGTGTCTAGGCGTCTGCCAGGCACCAACCACTCTTTTCATTAAACCTCTTAAATTAAAACCTGCACAAGTCATGCAGAGGAGAGAGGCCGCGGGCGACTCCATGCTGTGACGCATTCCAATAATTAACACCTCGCTGCATATGGTATTTATTTCGAAAATTGGTTGAATCTCTGTGAATATAATACGAGAATTGATAGCTGTAATGGAAAGGCTCCAGCTATCCTGCCTAACGATATCTAGCGCAGATCATTCCGTATAAGACTGGCGCATTTTTTCTTCTCATTGTATACGGATGGCTGATATTTTTTCTTCAACACGGAGAAGAGAATATATACTCTTCTCTACAGGAATGTAAAGCATTCTGTTCAATACAAATTGCTTTAATGAAAGAACAGTATTTCACCTGCGTGGAAAAGGAAAAAACTCGCAATTATTTTGCAGAACGAAATTGCACTGCCGACGTTCGTTAACTTTCCGGTTCGTGTGCCGCTGAGTGCGAGCCGTTCTGACTGGCGCAGCTAATTTCCTCGTACCTGCCACCATGACTCTGCCTGGAGTCTCAGATTCCACGTGTGGCTGTTAATTTAACAAGAAAGCAAAGAGAAGTAGTCAAACAAGCAATGAAGGTCTGGATTTCCCTCTTGTAATGATCTGAAATTTTTGTGTTTACATGTCACGAGTAGCAAATATAAATGACACTCAGGAGGAAATTAAACGCAGAATAAATATGGGAAATGCGTGTTATTATTCGGTTGAGAAGTTTTTGTCATCTAGTCTGCTGTCAAAAAATGTGAAAGTTAGAATTTATAAAACAGTTATATTACCCCTTCTGTATGGTTGTGAAACTTGGACTCTCACTTTGAGAGAGGAACAGAGATTAAGGGTGTTTGAGAATAAGGTTCTTATGAAAATATTTGGGGCTAAGAGGGATGAAGTTACAGGAGAATGGAGAAAGTTACACAACGCAGAGCTGCACGCATTGTATTCTTCACCTGACATAATTAGGAACATTAAAACCAGACGTTTGAGGTGGGCAGGACATGTAGCACGTATGGGCGAATCCAGAAATGCATATAGAGGCCGGAGGGAAAAAGACCTTTTGGGAAGGCCGGGACGTAGATGGGAAGATAATATTAAAATGGATTTGAAGGAGGTGGGATATGATAGTAGAGACTGGATTAATCTTACTCAGGATAGGGACGAATGGCGGGCTTATGTGAGGGCGGCAATGAACCTCCGGTTTCCTTAAAAGCTAGTAAGTAAGTAAGTACATGTCACGAGTGATACAATAACACAAGTGAAATTCTCATGATTTGCCACCACATACACACACAAAGTTACTGTATGTAGACATTGGGAAATATTTAAACATAGATCTAATTAAACTTAAAAATGAATGTTGTAAAATATAAAACATAAGTAACTCGTATCAACATGTAATACATACGGATACCAAAGATTAATTTATAATGAAAATTAAACATAAGCTTAAATGTAGCAAAAACACAGAAGTTTACGATCAGGTTATTTAATGGAGCCTTTCACAATCATATTCATAAACACTAACAATAACATTACCGTTAGACGATAACATGAAATTAAGCCAATTCCAAACTTTAATATTTAAGACCAATTCACAATCAAAATTAAACATAATGTAGTCTTTAACTTAAGAATGTAATCGTTACCGTAAAATAAAAAAGTCACACCATAATTCACAATAGAAACATAAACATAGCGACAAAGATACTTAGTAACTATAGAAACATAACAACTACGTAATTTTATAATATTCTGTTGTATACTTCAGCGCTCTACGATTGTGTATCCTTCCCAAATCACATAAGCATAAACATGAAAATATTATAGATATATTAATTTGTCGTACAGAATTTATCTGTAATGTTGACACTTAATATTTGAGGAGAAAAATTCGCTCCGGCGCCGGGGATTGAACTCGGGTGCTTGGTTCTACGTACCAAGCGCTCTGACCACTGAGCTACGCCGAATTCAATCCACAGCACCGGACCGAACCTTCCTCCTTCGATGTTTCCCTTTGTGGCCTGACTCCAAGTTAGGCATATAGCCTATATGTTGACGTGTATCCATTGTCAACTGCCATTATACTAGGAAAGCACTCAACTGAGTGACTTGTTGGCCGGGAATCCGCAGTTATTATGCACTGCTAGCTAGCACCTCTTCGAAGAATAAATCTCCAATTTTTATATCTCTATTTCGTACAATATTCTGATCACGAGACATAATCATATAGGCCTACTTTATATTTGCGTGGTATTTACTTCCAAACCTATTGCTTTACATGCTTCAAGTAAAATTTCCGTGTTTTCCCTAATAGTTTGTGGATTTTCTCCTAACATATTCACATCATCCGCATAGACAAGAAGCTGATGCAACCCATTCAATTCCAAATCCTCTCTGTAATCCTGAACATTCCTAATGGCATAATCTAGAACGAAGTTAAAAAGTAAAGGTGATAGTGCATCTCCTTGCTTTAGCCCGCAGTGAATTGGAAAAGCATCAGACAGAAGCTGGTCTATACGGACTCTGCTGTAAGTTTCACTTAGACAAATTTCAATTAATCGAACTCGATTCTTTCTAATACCAAATTCAATAAGAATGTTATATAAAACTTCTCTCTTAAGCGAGTCATATGCCTTTTTGAAATCTATGAATAACTGATGTACTGTACCCTTATACTCCCATTTTTTCTCCAATATCTGTCAAATACAATAAATCTGATCAATAGTCGACCTATTACGCCTAAAAATACACTGATGATGCAAAATAATTTCATCTACATACGAAGTTAATCTTCTCAAAAGAATATCTGACATAATGTTATACTACGATAACAAAAATGATATTCCTCGGAAGTTACTACAGTGATGCTTGTCCCCCTTCTTAAAAATAGGTACAATTATGGACTTCTTCCATTGTTGTGGTACAATTTCCTTTTCCCAAATAGCAAGTACAAGGTTATAAATTTCGCTACATAATTTCGTCTCGATCATTGCTATTTGGCCTATGTATGTTTAGTAGTTACCCAAAATAGTTTTTCCATCTGTTCAGGATTGAATGAGAGTCTGCAAGCAAGTCACCATTCTCATCCTTGATCACGTTTACCCTTGCCTGATATCCGTTCTTAAATTCCTTTATACCTTATATAAATCTGTAATGTTTTTATTCTTACTATTTGTTTCTACCTCATTCAGTTTTTCCTTCAAGTAGTCTTTCTTTTTATTTCTAAGTGTATGATTTTCTTCCCGTCTTTCATTAAAATAATTATCTCTCTTCACCTCAACTGGATCCTGTAAGAATTTCAATTTTGCCTGTTTTCTTCTTTCTACTACCGTGCAACAGTCTTCATCAAACCATGGTTTCTTTTTCTTATTTTCATAACAATATATGCTCTGCTCAGCTGCAATCTTGATACTACGGTATCTCTGATGTTTTCCCACACTCTATTAACATCTAACTCTATCTCAATTTCTTCGGAGCTATCTAACTGGCAAACCTATTTCAAATTTCGACCTGATAATGTTGCTTAGTTTCCTCGTCCTTCAATTTCAGGATAATGAATGTACTAATATTAACTTGTTGCTCTACTTGCTTGGCTATTGATAGTCTTTTTCTTAATTCTCCAATTACCAAAAAATGGTCAGAATTACAGTGTGCACCCCTGAAAGTTCGAATGTCTGCTATACTAGTATGTCTCCGATTATCTATCAAGATGTGATCTATTTGGTTGTGTGTCAATCCATCTGGAGAAATCCAAGTATATTTATGTATATCCTTATGGGGAAATGTTGTACTTTTGACAATTAAACGTTCTGATGTCGCAAAGTTGACTAACTTAACTCCATTGTCATTACTAGTTATGTGTAAGCTCTTTTTTCCAATAATCGGCTTAAAAATATCCTCCCATCCTATTTTAGCATTGAAATCCCCAAATAAAAATTTCATGTGATATCTAGATAACTGATCAAAAGTGTGTTCCAATTCCTCATGGAAGCTACCCTTTATATGATCGTCTTTATCTTCTGTAGGGTCCTGAGCATTTATAATTATAATATCGCACCATCTACCCTTAAGTCCACACCTTTGGAATAACGGTCAGCGCGTCTGGCCACGAAACCAGGTGGCCCGGGTTCGATTCCCGGTCGGGGCAAGTTACCTACTTGAGGTTTTTTTCCGGGGTTTTCCCTCAACCCAAGATGAGCAAATGCTGGGTAACTTTCGGTGCTGGACCCCGGACTCATTTGACCGGCATTATCACAATCTCATTCAGACGCTAAATAACCTAAGCTGTTGATAAAGCGTCGTAAAATAACCTACTAAAAAATCTACCCTTAAGTACTAAATACGATAACCCGTTACTGATAAATTCGACCTTTTTTACTGCTGATTTTATTCTTTTATGAACAATGAATCCTGTTCCTAATTGGCGATTATTGTTTCCTTCCCCATAATACAACAAGTCTAATAATAATAATAATAATAATAATAATAATAATAATAATAATAATAATAATAATAATAATAATAAATAAATAGCAATGACATTTCTTGCGTTATTTGTGATGATGATGATGATGATGATGATGATGATGATGATGATGATGATGATGATGATGATGATAATGATTATGATGATGGCGGTAATCTTAAATGATGGTGATAATGATTATTATTACCATGATAATAGTGATGATGTGTATGAAATAGAACATTTAATTCCGACAAATGTTGTGTAGGAGCAAGCCGTATCAGCGCTAATAAAATATTCTAGAAACGAACTTATAAATATGTCTTCTGGGACCGAGACATTATTAATATGGATCTTTTACGAGTTCTGTATAGCAAAACTACTTTTTTCGCCAAAATTTCTGCACCGAGTGAATTTAAATATAATTAAAAACCTCTGAATTACATTCCAAATCTGGAAATCCCTCAAGGCTCAATTAGTTAATATTCCAACGTCTCTTTCCAATCTGCACCGTTACGTAACAATTACAGTAAAAGCATCAACGAGATGAAAAATAGCTTCCATTAACAAAAGAACTGCTTCTCCCGGGAGAATCGAGCAAGAAGCGAAATATCTCGTTGGTTTGTAAGCAGGCACTTAAAATTATATCAATCTTCCCCTACTACTAGCAGCAACCATTCTCCCCCAAACCTACCATACAGATTTCATTTTTTATACCCAGAAATCTTTGAAATTACTCTTCTAACCCCACCCGTCGCTTGTCAAGCTCTTGAGTCGGTTTTGTGCAGCCTTCAAGCTTGTAGCAGTATTAACATTTGCTAACAGAAAAGAATTTTCCCGACAAACGCTAGATCCAATGTTGCGAAACAAAGCTCAAGAACGTCTAGTCGCTCAAAACGAGCTAGAAATTCATTTTAAATGTTTTTATTTTTTAATCACCGTCCCTTACACACACAACATGCCATCTTCGAAACTAAATTCAAAGTAGTATAACTTAGGCCTACAATTTTTCCGTCTACTCTTCTATTATAACTTAAAACAGGATATTGAAATTTGTCTCAACGTATTGTGATTACAAATCAAAGAGATGCATCAACAACGAACAGGCTACAATATTTCAAATCAATAGGATGCATCACATGATAACGAAGCTGTCTACATTGTTTCAAACCAAAGGAATGTTATCACACGAAGGCTGAGCGGTCTACATTGTTTCAAATCAAAGGGATATATCACATTGAAATGAAGCGGTCAACATTGTTTTAAATCAAGGGGATGTATCACGTTGCAACAAAGCGCCCTACATTATTTTAAATAAAAAAGATGTATACATGAAGAATGAGCGGCCTACATTGTTTTAAATCAAATGGATGTATCACGTTGTAACGAAGCGTCCTACATGTATACATGAAGACTGAGCGGCCTACATTGTTTTAAATCAAATGGATGTATCACGTTGTAACGAAGCGTCCTACATGTATACATGAAGACTGAGCGGCCTACATTGTTTTAAATAAAATGGATGTATCACGTTGTAACGAAGCGTCCTACATTGTGGATCAAAATAATTTAATATAACGAAGTTAAAATTAATTTAACCCTAATAAAATATCTTATTTAACATTCTCTTCGGCTAATTTCATGTCTTCCATTGTACCGCTAGTCCCCAGTAATATCTTTAATAAATAATAATTTTGGGTAGTGAATCTTCATTTTGTATCTTGTTTCTACATATCTCCTATTAAGTGTTCAACTTTATTCAAAATCTAAATATCACTTTCATATTTGTTTCTTTGGAAGAAACACGATATTTTTTTTAACTAATGGCTGATTTTTTACTTATCGTTATTCTTCCATATGAAGCCAGTTATGTAGACTAATTGCAAACAGTGTCGGGAAGAAATACAGTAGCGTGCAAATTAATCCGAACACGACCTATTTTTACATTTTCTGTCATTGTTGGCCTCACAGCTGCTCATACCGCTTTAATTGACATCTGTAGTACGTGTAATTCCATTATTGAAGGTCTGTCATTATTTTTTTTATAATATGTGACATTTTGCCTGTCGTTTTGTACTTATAAGCATTTCAATTTTGTTGAAGACTTAATACTGCAATCCTGTGTACATTCTGTCGTCTTCACAAATGGATACAACTCCACGAAAACGGTCTAAAATTATAACATTAGCAGAGCATTCTTCTATGACACAGAGGCAAATTGCTGCAGAATGTCACATCGGTTTGGCTACTGTTAATTCGATCATAAAACGATACAGGGAGACTGGATCCATCACACCCCAGAAAAAAGGAAACTGTGGCCGGAAAAGGAAGAAACTCACCTGCAGATGATCGTTTAATTGTCAGGAAAAGTAAATTAAATCCTAGACTAACTGCTGTCGACTTAACCCGCGAGTTAATGGCTACCACTGGGGCGAATATTCACGTCACAACAGTGCGGCGTAGGCTTTTGGAAGCTGGACAAAGGGCTCGTAAGTCTATTGAGAAGCAACTGCTAACCCCTGTTATGTGCAAAAAACGCTTAATGTGGGCAAAATTACATCAACACTGGACAGTGAATGACTGGAAGAATGTACGTTTTTCCGATGAGTCTCATTTCGAGATCCACGGCCACCGTGTTTCTTACGTACGGAAAGGATCCGCAGCTCATCTCCAACAAGCACCCAAATACCCCCTAAAGTAATGTTTTGGAGTTGTTTTACACATGAAGGGCCTGGAGCATTAATACCTATCAAGGGAATGATGAATTCTGACAAATATATTCACTTATTGGAAACCAGAATCGTACCCCAGCTGCAAAAAACATTTCCGGATGGCAGAGGTGTGTTCCAACAAGACCTGGCACCATGCCATACGTCTCGAAAAACTACAGAATTCTTCAACAAGAAGAATATTCAGGTACTCCCCTGATCAGGCAACTCACCCGACATCAATCCCATTGAGAACTTGTGGTCAATTTGCAAAAGAAGAATGCAAAAAATGGATTGTTCTACAAAGGAGAAGATGGTTTCTGCCCTCATTGGTGTATGGTTTCGCGATGAAGAAATGAAGAATATTTGTGGGAAATTAGTGGAATCCATGCCAAATCGTCTCAGAGCTGTTATTAAGAACAAGGGAGGCCACATAGATTACTGAGGTATGTCTTAGATCCTTTTTTTTTTATCCCGTTTGAGTGTTTTTGCATAAGTAATACGTTGTTCGGATTAATTTGCACGCTACTGTAACATTAAACCTTAATTTTGTATTAGAAACTATACAGTATTTAAATTTTCTTTCGTAATTATATTCTTCTTATATTCTTATAGTTTTATATCGGACGTCTATCTATATCTATACTAGTAATAACAAATTTGTAACCAAAAATTTTCTCGTAATTTTTGCTTTTCCAAAAATAATTTGCGTTAACATGTATAATTAACCATCCTGAGACCAAGAATCGCATTTTTTAAATCTTGTTTGTATACTATGTTTGTCTGTCTGGATGTTTGTTACCTTTTCACGCAATAATAGCTGAACCGATCTCTATGAAAATTGTAATATAAATTAAGTTCGTTCTAACTTAGATAAACACAAAAGACCAAAGAGCGTACTCCACCCTCTAGATTGGAACGACAACGTACAAGACGCAAATCAAATTGAACACTAGAAAACAACAGGACTCGACAAACATACATATGTCTACAAATGCACTAATAACGTTATTTCTCTGTTTCAGGGTCATCACGTTATTGGCTGCACAGATGTATTGAACATGTTCTATTGTGTATAATTATTTATGGTTTCTTAATGTATTTGTATTTGTATTTAAAATTTGTACATAAAATCATGATTAAAAGACATCCTTTCTCCTCAATATACAGAATGTTTAAAAAATACGGGGCATAATTTCAGGTATGTATTTCCAACGTGTAGACAATCAAAATAGTTCATTACAACATGTGTCCGGAAATGCTTTATTTCCGAATTATGGCCTTCACAACATTGAAATTCACCGGAACGTTTTTCTTCTCGCAGGTCGTTGCCGTCAAAGGAGACATTAAGAGGGAACTCTGACAGTTCATTCCGAGGTGAAGGTTACATTCAGTGTTGTGTTGGCGTTAGACTGTGCGACATGTATTCAAATCAAGAGCTGGCAGAGATACACTTCATGTACGGTAACGCAGACGGCAATGCTGCGCTGGCTCGTCGTTTGTACCAGGAGAGGTACCCACAGCGACAATGTCCAGATCGGAAGACATTTGTACGTCTCCATTACCGTCTGTGCGAGTATGGAAAATTTAACTCTCCTGGTTTGGGAAGGAGACGACCAAGATCTACAACTCCAGAAGTACAGGAGGAGATTCTGGAGGCTGTGAACATGACTCCTTCTATCAGCACACGAAGGATAGCGTTGCAAGTCAATGTTCCTCATACGACTGTCTGGAGACTGTTGAAAGAGTATCAATTGTATCCTTATCATTTGCAACGTGTACAGGCCCTGTCACCAGCAGATTACCCTGCACGAGTTAGGTTCTGTCAGTGGTTCTTGCAGCAGTGTGGTGTAAATCCGAACATTCCTGCCTTAGTATTATTTACAGATGAAGCACATTTCACACGAGATGGCATAACAAATTTCCACAATCAGCATGTATGGGCGGGCGTATGAAAACCCACGTGCAACTGTTCCATCTCATCACCAGGTGCGGTTCTCCCTCAACATGTGGGCCGGTATCATTGGTGATCGATTAGTTGGACCCCATGTACTTGTAAACAGACTTACGGGGCAAGCGTACACAAACTTCCTGGAAAACACCATATCTCATGTTTTAGAAGACACTCCACTGATCAATCGTCAATACATTCACTTCTTGCATGATGGCGCTCCTGCACACTTCAGTCGTACGGCTCGCCGGTACTTGGATCGAAGGTTTCCTGATCGATGCGATGGATAGGTAGAGGTGGCCCAATTGCTTGGCCTCCACGCTCACGTGATCTGAACCCTCTCGATTTCTACTTGTGGGGCCATTTAAAATCATTGGTTTATTCGTCTCCGGTGCCTGATTTGGAATCCCTTCGGAATCGAATTGTGGCATGCTCTGAGGACATACGCAATACTCCTGGAGTTTGGGATCGTGTTCGCAGGTCAATGAGACATCGATGTGAGGTCTGTATTCAAGCAGGAGGTGAACATTTTGAACATCTTCTGTAATGACAACGACCTGCGGAAAGAAAAACGTTCCGGTGCATTTCAATGTTGTGAAGGCCATAACTCGGAAATGAAGCATTTCCGGACAAATGTTGTAATGAACTATTTTGATTGTCTACATGTGGGAAATACATACCTGAAATTATGCCCCGTATTTTTAAACACTCTTTATACAGACCCCACTGAAGCCAATTCGCTTGTCGTGAGCACGACACCTAATCCCGCTCAAGGTTTTTCCGTGGTTTCCCTTCAGTAATAAGACAAATGTCGGGATGAGCCCTAAAAGAAATGGGCCACGGACCACATCCCTTCCCCCACCCTTTCTCTTCTACTATAACAAAGAAATTTAAGGGTACACGGGAATAACGATCAAGGTCCATTTTAAAAAGTTTCGAGAAAAACGAATTTTAAAGTTTAAGCACTTAATACTTTGTTATGTGTGTATTTAATAGAAATTGACGTAGTGGAATGTCAAGAACGATTATTAATTCTTATTACTAGCTAGACCACATGATAGTACTTCTTTTCCACTATAAGATAGCATTATTAACTCAATTTCGATTTTTGATGGACCTTGCTCGTTTTTCCCGTGTACCCTTCAATTGCTAATTTCTTAGATAACAACCCTGTAATATGAAAATAGGGGATAAATAAATACACTGTAAGTTCTCTGCTCTAACGGCTTCGAAGCTGGGTACCTGGTTCTAATGAAGTGCACTGGTAGCAAATTAAAACATGGGGGCATGAGATAGTTACTCTGCCTGCCATAATAAATTCACTTCAATTAAATTCCCCAAGGTAAAGAAAACTTAGATTTTAGGCTATATGGTATTCAAAATATTTTATTTAAAACGGGGGTTATAAAGGAGGCTGAATTAAGTAAATCGAAATATCTCGCTTATTATTCATTGCCATGAAAAATATTACATAAAAAAGTTTCTTTCAAACGGTTTCTATGAGTTTTATGCTCTGCAAAATTTTGATAGGGCTGATATTTAACGAGATACATTAGTTTTAAAATGACAATACGTTTTATCAGCGCCGTGTCAGACTAATAGGCTATAATGAAATGAATACAAATGACTGTCTATTTAAGGCGACCTTGCACAATAAACGGAGAAAAAAATTTTAAACTATGGTTTATTTAACGACGCTAGCAACTGCCAAGGTTATATCAGCGTCGCCGGCGTGCAGGAATTTTGTCCCGCAGGAATTCTTTTACATCCCAGTAAATTTACTGACATAAGCCTGTCGCATTTAAGCACACTTATATGCCATCGACCTGGGCCGGGATCGAACCCGCAATCTCGACCACAGTAAGCAAGTGCTATACCGACTGTGCTATCCAGGCCGAAACACAAACGGAGAATATTATTCATTTAACACTATTTTTATATGGATATAACTGTACTCTATGATGTGAATATATAATAGTACATTATGCAACGAGCCTATAATGAAGGTAATTAAGAAGTGAGTATGGATATTTATGAAACGAGCGCAAGCGAGTTTCATAATTTTCATACGAGCTTCTTAATTACCATTGTAGGCGAGTTTCATACGACTTTTTATGCTCGACCATATTTCTAACTTCATATTATTAATTTTATTGTATCTGACCTGGAGCAATGTCCCGTATGTTGTGAGATGTGCGCAGACGCGAAAGTATTGATTTTTTCCGAGGAACAGATGTTCAAATTGACCTTGCTAGGCCATAAGAACCTACAGAGATAACATTGAAATTAAATTAGACATTGAAAAAGGAGATGACAAATTGAATTTATTTGAATATTATTTACAATTAACGCTAATTATTATAGTAACAGAACATAACCTTCTGCGACAGTATTGGATTTCCAGCCTTCGTGACTTTTCGCTAATTCTCTTTCGATTGCATATCCGAGAATAATCGATACTTGCGGTTTTATAACGGTAGAAAGCTGACCTGTCATTGGCTGAACAGTTGTAACCTGAGTCGTCATTGGCTGAAAGACCTGACCTTTAATGAGTAGATGTACTTTAATGACATGCATTAAATGTCTGCTACCAGGTGTATAATTATTAAATTTCGGCATGGTCGAGCATAAATGTATAAATGTGTATCAATATTAATATACAGAGCATGTTTATGTGTTTGTATGAAGTAATCTCAGAAGCTACTTAACCGATTTGGATAATTCCTTTACTATTTGAAAGTGTAGTTTCTCTAGATGGACGTAATGCTATATGCCATTACGGTAACTCTTGAGTGAATCGAGGATTGAGGTAAGATTAAAATAGGTCCTTACGCACATAAAACTTGATATCCTATCGCAATATTGTATTACTTGATTATTTAAACATTATTTGGTCCACATAAAGTACTCTAATTTTATACATTTCAGTTTCCTTTCGCCCACAGAACATATTAGTATTTTCAATAGTTTTGTCGTAAAAATGGGTGTTTTTACTGGACCAAAAATATAGCACATATGGAGTAAAAATTAGTATTTTACCGTTGAGCTCACTGGAGCTGACATATTTTACAAAGTGTCACGAAATGGCGTTCCTGCGCTCTTAATTTAGGCCTACCCACAATCATTTCCTGTGTTTCTTAAAATAATAGTTATGGACTACATTCATTTTCATTTCTTATTTACATAAACAATGATGCACAACCGAGCGAGTTGGCTCAGATGGTAGAGTTTGAGACTCGCATTCGGGATTTCATGGGTTCATTAAAACTCTGTGACCGACCAATCAGACTGGGGTTTTTCATAGTTTTCCTTAGTCGTAATGGCAAATAGGCTACCAGATTGGAAATTTACATGCCATAATTCATCACCGCCTCAATTAGCCTACCAATACGATGAACATTAATCAATATCTATAATCAGTTACATGAACACAAGCCATCTACAACACACAATAGAAACAGGAACTCAACAAGAGTAAAAACGGTCTACTGATATATTCGCACATTCTAAACACAAAATATTACCACAGATGTTAAAAGTGTATAAATAAACTTAACATAGAAAGAGAGATGCACAGTGTGGCCAAAATAAAAAATTATCTTCGTATACAATCCATTCTATACTGACATTAATTTGAAGTGATTTATTAAAGGATGCATTCAAGACTATAAAATGTTAAACGAATTATCCTTGCATCAAAAACGGATGTTCCCTGAATCAAATACTTCTATTTTAATTATTTGCATGTAATAACAATTAATAAACATGTTATAGGAATTATCCTTGCAGCAAATGAGCGCTCTCAGGAACAAGATGATAGTATTTTAATTATTTAAATAAATTTAAATTAAGTAACATATTGAACGATTTATCCTTCTATCAAATACGGATGTTTCCTGGACCAAAAATTCTCCTATTTTAAATATGTAATTAATTTAAATTTATTTTTAACAAGTGCAGCGAAGCGCACGGGTATGGCTAGTATTTAAATAAATCTAGTACGATGGTGTATTATTATACATTCGGTAAGGTAGTCTGTAAATATTTTGCCTAGCTCAATAGTTTTTCTACAAAGTATATTAATAACTTTTAAAATGTAAGATTTGGTAAACGAATTTTAAAGTTAAATGCATATTATTGGTCACTAATATATGGCGCCACAATTTGAATAAGCATAGGCCATTACTTTACTGGTATTTAATACAAAACTTATTCTCGTAATATATATATATATATATATATATATATATATATATATATATATATATATATTAGATAGAGATTTAGTTAATAATAACATATACATAAAAAAGTTACATTAGAGTACCCCGAAAGAGCAAAGCTCGTGTTCGGGGACAGTTCCGTTACATAAATATGCATACTTTGTAGACAAAATACTTAGGAAAAAAGGTCACATAAAGACGATAATAAAATTAGTAATAATAATAATAATAATAATAATAATAATAGTAATAACTGAGTGAACAAAGAGACGATGTTGAGATTGGTGGATTAATATTAAATTATTATTAGTAGTATAATTAGTACAGGTCATGTTGATGTAGTAACCAAGATAACATAGAAAAAATATACTTAGGATAGAAATAAACTTGTTTTACAATACATGGTACATAATATTATCTGTCATATAATTGTTTTTAATTCTGGATCTGAAAATTTCATTGCTTAAAGTAGTCAATTCTGGATGAAATTTTATTATCGAATTATATAGACATGAACCATAATTTGTAGTGTATAGTAAAGCAGCAGATGTGAAACATTTAGGTTCAACTAAATTAAGAATTTCATTTCGTCTTGTATTATGATCATGTGGCTGAGCTACAAATTTCATTCTATTTTTATGATAGAATTTCATTGAAGAGTATTTATAAATTTGGTCAATTCTAAAAACAATCAATTCGGAATGGATCAAATTTGTTGGATAATCCAGTCGCCTTTTCAAACACATTTTGATTATACGTTTTTGCAACATAATTAGAGGAAGAAGAGCAGTTTTTGTAATACCTCCCCATCCAGTTATACCATATTGGATAACAGATTCAACTATATAGCCAAATTAAACCAAACGTAATAATAAGTAGGCAAGTAATGACGAAGGTTTACAAATTTGTAAATTGTTTTACGGATCCTGTTACATAAAAAGGTGATTTGTCTATCCCATTTCAAGTGCTGATCAACAATAATTCCCAGGTATTTCACTTATAGGCCTACAGATTCTTTCAGGCAAGAGCATAATATACAATATTTATATCAAATTGTTCAGAAAAGAACACTGTTAAATATTTCTATACACTGTATATGTTTAATTCATTTTGACTTAATTGTTTACATTGTATTATGATTATTTCTTTCAATTTTTGTGTAGCCTACTATATTTACTCTATATTTGTAATATTCTTTGTATCCAAGTGTTATTCCTGGATGAGTGTTTATTATTATTATTATTATTATTATTATTATTATTATTATTAAACACAATTTTTTGGTCATATCAACGACCAACTCCCATAAAGATGATAAATATAATGTATACATTGACAGAATAAGCTGTCAGTTGAAGCAACCACAGACATACGTTGAGGTTCAAAGTAAGCTTATTCTTTCACTGTGAAACAATTTAATCTGTCTCTCTTCCTCTCTCTTTCTCTCTGGTCAGCATGTGCTGTTCTCGCCGTCGATCGCACCGTACGTTTTGTTATGTTGTAGCTGTTGGTGTAATGAACAGCAACTTCTTGTGAAGTTGGGATGGCTATTACAGCACATTACGACATATAGATCTTCCATTAAACTTGAGCGGTAAAACAGTTTCCAAACTAGACTACACTTCAGTAGTTCACTGATGACCTGGCAATAAAGCCTGTTCAACCCCCGTCCCTAGAGAAATAAGCATTATGGTCGGATGCCTTGCGGCAGTCAAATTTTGTAGTGGTATCGTACAAACAATATTATACAAAATGAATTGAAAGTCTGGAACCACCTTATTATAGCCTATGCCTGATACTTTGTATGAGGTAAATATAAATTCACTACAATAACATATTATTATTAATAAATTACACACATAGGCCTAATTGCAACACTCCGTCATCTAGAAAGCCAACATATTGCGTACAACTTCGAAGTTTCAAAATGAAATGAGGTCTTATGACCACTCTAAATATTGTGAAAAAGTTTGTAACAAAACCGATGGCAAAATATATTTTAAAATATCTCAGTTCCTGTAGAAATTATCCAAAACTAAATTTTCCATGAAATTGTTACTGTATTTCACTTTTTAGAATTATCTTTATCATACAAGATAATCCATAATGTTTGCAATTATGCTGTCTTAAATTCGCCATATTGAATTTTTTATACTATTATTCTGTTGAGAAGTTTTTGTAATCTAGTCTGCTGTCAAAAATCTGAAACTTAGAATTTATAAAACAGTTATATTACCGGTTGTTCTGTATGGTTGTGAAACTTGGACTCTCATTTTGAGAGACGAACAGAGATTAAGGGTGTCTGAGAATAAGGTTCTTAAGAAAATATTTGGGGCTAAAAGGGATGAAGTTACAGGAGAATGGAGGAAGTTATACAAAGCAGAACTGCATGCATTGTATTCTTCACCTGACGTAATTAGGATCATTAAATCCAGACGTTTGAGATGGGCAGGGCATGTAGCACGTAAAGGCGAATCCAGATATGTATATAAAGTGTTAGCTGGGAGGCCGGAGGGAAAAAGATCTTCGGGGAGGCCGAGACGTAGATGGGAGGATAATATTAAAATGGATTTGAGGAAGATGGGATATGATGATAGAGTCTGGATTAATCTTGCACAAGATAGGGACCGATGGCGGGCTTGTGTGAGAGCGGCAATGAATCTCCGAGTACCTTAAAAGTCATTTGTAAGTAAGTAAGTAAATTAACATATACCAGGTGTTTCAGATCACCCGTATCAGCTTTTTTCTCGAAAACTATATGATACTGGTTGTTCATAAAAAAATTTTGATAATCGAAACCTATGTAAAGAATCGACTGGTGGTAGTACCATTTCCCGTAACAAACCGGAAGTTGGGGTACCTGTGGTCAACTTCGAAATTTCAAATGAGAACACGGGTCACTGAAGGTACCATTGGAAACTACTTTTAAAAAGAAACAACTTTTACTGAAACTATTTTTTTCCCTAACTTTTATTTTTACTCACAAAGTAACAAAAATGGTATCTTCTGAGAAATGCTATATGCTGTGTATATGTTTTGCTTATAACTTTCGACTCAGTCATTTATGGACCGGGGTTCCTTATCTCAAATTGATACATGTGCCCTTCCCAATCGTCCCTGAAAGTTTGTAACACCAGCCGGGAAACACCCTGTATATACATATATGGACTTGCTTTTAGAACACTTCTGGGTAGATGGGTGGAATGGAGACGAAAGGGTAAACAATTCCAATTAAGTAATGTGGATTACAATATAAAAGTTGTACTAATTCCATAAAAATGCATATTAGTTTTGGAAAGAAATTTCTTCTTGTGGCTCCTGTTTCATGAGAATGTTTGGTTTGTATCTACGTGGAGCAGCAATTTGTAAACAGAAGAGCTTGATTGAACCCACCCGCTGCCTTTGTTCCTTCTCCTCGTTGCCAAGTTCCACTCAACAGATACTGGGTCGCTGAGAGTGGTCCGATAGCCTGGTTATTGTTATTGACACTTATATCACCAACGGAGCAGGCAGGAAAGTAGTCAACAAGGGTCGCGAACTAGCTCTTTTAGCAGTCCTGCTACTCGTTGCAGCTAAGGAAGGTCGATGCTTGAAGTATATTCAAAAGTGCAGAAGAGAAACGGTATTTGAAACAAGTTACATCACACATGATTTACAAATTCCATACAATGTTCCTAGGGGGATTATCTACTATATATATATATATATATATATATATATATATATATATATATATATAATTTTAACAGGTAGGCCTAATGGAAATTACGGGAGAACGGCTGAACGGATTTTAATGAATTATCAGTCATTTTGAAGCTTGGCATCCAAGGATTTTCAGAAAAATAGTAACTTTCAGTGAAGCGTTAGTTTTCCCACATAATGTTCCTATTTTCCAAAATCCATCTTTCGTCAGTTTTGAGAACTAATTGCATTTCAAAATAAAACAAAACACACACTACAATAAACAAAAAGGTATTACACGAAGACCATGCGTGACCAGCAGGATTGCTGACATATTTAGAGTTCAAATTCAATTGATTATTAAAAACTTCAAGACTTACTAAAAATAATTTACAGGTCTGATTCTGCGGTGTGTAATTTTCTGAATATAGCTGTGTATTGGATATTAAAAATAATCTAAAAGACTTGAGCTGGTTTGGTGGACATTATTACCATCAGAAATGAAATATTATATTAATGCCATGATGTTTATAACTACAAAACTTGCGTAAGATATTATTGTTATTAAAAATCAAATATTTTTATAGTTATTAATGAAGTGAGGTTGGGTCTTTTTCATATACTTCTTGGCGGTGTGGTGTAGACACTTATATGCGTCATTCTGTTCAGTATTGGCTCGAGAGAGCGCAAAAATTACAGTTCCTAAGGAAAGACCAAAAGGTATTACTTACTGATAAAATAAGAGGCCTACAAAATTTTGTAGTCTCTCGATCATTTCAGTAAGTTCTCTTAGCAGGTTAAAATGATTTTACCCTCTACATTTCAAGCTCTACATGCAGCAGCTATACCAAGATGCTATGTCTATCGTTCGAAAGCATAGCAAACCTAACTTTTTTTTTTTTTTTTTTTAACTTTCACCTACAATCCACAATGACCTGAAATAGCTATTGCTTTACTCCCACATGAAAAATCCAGTGATCTTCCTGATATTTTTACTTGCGTTTTCGCGTTGAAACTCAAAAACTGAAGGTGGATAGGTTCAAGAAAAAAGTATTTGGCATGAAAAACTATTCATACGGATTACGTTTCATTATTATGAAAGCAAATAACTTTCAAAATGTCTGGTACTTTTCATTGAAAACAAATCTGAAAAATTTTTATTTGAACGTCTAATGAACTTAGTTTGCAGCGTTTGCTGCACAAGCCACTAGTTTTGTATAAATTAATTATTACCGCGTTTCTATAATTTTAATGTAGCCTATGGCAGCGGAATATATATTAAGAGTTCTGGTTACGCTAAGAGGTGTGTGTGTTATGTATGTGTGTGTGCGCGTGCGTGCGTGTATCCAATGCCCACCAACTTCACTTGAGCGATTCGGGTTCCTCATATTGCGGATAATTGAAGGACTGTGACCCATTTTCAAGTTGCACACCACTTGGGAGTGGCAGCAGAATCTTGCAATTTCTTAATTACAGTTTTTAATATCTAAAATTTTCTTCTCAAGTACGTTGAAAAGTATGTCTCAAAAGCAAAATATTCTTCAGAAAACATATTGTCTTGACGTCAGACGAAAATTTAATGAATCCATAAGACTGTGATATACGTAGACAGTCCCAAAATTCTCTATGTATTCAAAAACAATAATTCATTTCCTATACCTTTAACTGTGTTCACAAGAGTGTTCCGTTGCTTATTTATTTTGTGGACATCTAGAACAGGCCTGCACAAGGTTTGCGCCCTTCGAGTCGGCTCACAGCTCTAGAGAGGAATGCAGACATTGGTTGCGCTCTGTATAAGGATGGACTGGAAGAAGGAGTGCTCTCGTACAAAATGTACACAAAAGTACTAGTACGAGTGTTTATGAAATTAATTCCCGTTCAGTGTTTACAAAACTATCTTGGACTATTATTTATTAATAAAAAAATTTTTTACAGAAATAATAGAAACTCTATAGCTATTTAAATATACAATATCATTTTGTTATACTTTCATTTATCAGTACATCAAAACGGGGTTTTATGTTGTTGGCAGCTGAAAGGAACAGTACTGATCGTCATTAAACATCAGTTACAGATGTTCGATGTCTGCCTTTATTAAAGTTGATAATAGAAAACAGTTGTTCACAAGTATAAATGTTAAGCCAAACATAGCAATCATTTTCACAGCCAGTTTATGTAGTCGTGGTTATTATTGCTGAGGTTTAGTCTTGTAAAACTGAACCAGACTAGTAGTATTATTGAAACGATCTTTAGCCTTTAGGCCCCATTGAAAATCAATAAGTTCAAGCTGTAAATCGTATGACACTGTTTCAAATTTATTATAATAACTTTAAATTTCCTTCCAATTAAGACAAGATCTTGGAACCTAGAATTAAATTCATTTTGAATTCAATTAATATTTGCACATAATCGTTTAACATGGCTTCATCACGAGCAGTTTCTATTGTTGGAAAGTGAGCCATATTACCTTTCCGAAACTGACTTACGAAAAGTGTAAGTTGACGACTGATATCCCGTAATTTATTCAACATATCAGCAATGAGTTGGCCTTTTCCCTGAAGAGAGATATTTAAATTGTTGAAGATTAATAAATTCTAACGTACCTTACCTCATATAATAATGCAATTTTCAACTCGTGAACCTTTTCACTGCGATCTTCACCAACAAAACCATCGTATCAATATGTGTAGACTAGTAATGACGCATTATATTATGTTTTCCTCTTTCTTTGAAACTTTTGTGGCAGATAAATATTTACTCCAGCAGCTATGAAAAAATAAGCATTTTCCCATGCAATATTGAAAGAATTTGCCTGATGATCACTTTTCCGTCTTTTAGATTCCTCCATTATGTAGCCGTAGATAGGCAAAGTGAAATAGGTACTGATAATACACATTGCACCAGATAGCTGCATGGACTATCCTCTACCTATTGCAGGCCTACGTCATTCCAACGTATCTTTCCGGCGAGCTGTTAGACGGCTCTCCCGCTCCGAAGGAGCGGCCGCGCTCAATGACCGCCGTTTGTGCAGGCCTGATCTAGGAAGTAAATATAACCTACGCTGAAATCTTTGAAATTATAATAATCTAACAAAATTGATCTTCTATTCGATTTGATTCTTCAATCGTGAATCTATCTTCATTATTGTCATTTGAAATTTTATTGTGTTGTGCTATATTGTATAATCACATGTAAAATTACAACCTATTACAGCTAACAAAATTTAAAGGAATAAAAAGACAGAATATAGCAATGCACTTTTCCATATTTTGGTTGATTTTCTCTCTCTCTCTCTCTCTCTCTCTCTCTCTCTCTCTCTTTAGTAGACCGAAGACCTACAGAAAAATAGATTACTTCTTACAAAATATTTAACAATTTACAAACAACTTCCAACATAAAAGTAAAATACAGTAAATAAGTAAACAAGATATTATTATTATTATTATTATTATTATTATTACTTCTTACTTACTTACTTACTTACTGGCTTTTAAGGAACCCGGAGGTTCATTGCCGCTCTCACATAAGCCCGCCATTGGTCCCTATCCTGAGCAAGATTAATCCAATCTCTATCATCATATCCCACCTCCCTCAAATCCATTTTAATATTATCTTCCCATCTACGTCTCGGCATCCCCATAGGTCTTTTTCCCTCAAGCCTCCCAACTAACACACTATATGCATTTCTGGATTCGCCCATACGTACTACATGCCCTGCCCATCTCAAACGTCTGGATTTAATATTCCTAATTATGTCAGGTTAAGAATACAATGCGTGCAGTTCCTTGTTATGTAACTTTCTCTATTCTCCTGTAACTTCATCCCTCTTAGCCCCAAATATTTTTCTAAGCACCTTATTCTCAAACACCCTTAACCTCTGTTCCTCTCTCAAAGTGCGAGTCCAAGTTTCACAACCATAAAGAGCAATCGGTAATATAACTGTTTTATAAATTCTAACTTTCAGATTTTTTGACATCAGACAGGATGATAAAAGCTTCTCAACCGAATATTATTATTATTATTATTATTATTATTATTATTATTATTATTATTATTATTATTATTGTCATTGTTATTATTATCATCATTATTATTAGCAGTAGCAGTACATTATTATTATTATTATTATTATTATTAGTATCATCATTATTATTATTATTATTACCTATTGTTTCAGTACATAGCATTGCGATTTTACCTGCTTTGGTGATATCTTGTAAAAGTTGGCAAGAAAAATAGGGCAATATTAGCTTTTTGCAAACTACTCTCACGTTATCTCTACTACATAAATTTTACTGCAGACATCTAGAAACAAACTTACAGTATGACATGCGATTTCAAGGAAGCCACTTCAGGCCACATAAGTGAAGATGATATGGTAACAAATAAAAGTTAAGGAAAGTGGCCGTTTGCATAAGAAGACAGGGCTCCCACGGTTTCAGTTCTCGGTTTGAAGCTGTAGGTGATGTGGTTCGGCAGCAAGTCCGATCGTTTTTACACCAAGTTCGACACCGCGAACTCCGGAGACGCGCTGCAAGTTATAAGAAAGTGACAAATTTCATCTGAACCTAGTTTTGACTTAAGACATTACCATTCCTTATTCTGTCGCAGCATCGACAGTACCAACTCACATCTCTGCCATAAAAATAATTCAGTGTGTTTACATTTCTTCATAGACTAAAAAATGAATAATTTATAAATAAGACTACAAGTAAACAACACACACCAAAACAAATTAACTGTACGAAGAAACATCACTTTATTATGAGAATCTTGAAAAAGGCTAGCCCCAAATCGAGGGAAATAGCATATCTAACGTTAGTGCGATCGTTAATGGAATACGGAACTACATGTTGGAATCCCTATAGAATATATCAGGTATTTTCCTTAGAAAGAATCCAGTATAGGGCAGATAAATTTGTTAAAGGTAAAAGATAAGATGGAAACGATACGATAAAAGAACTTAAATGGGAAACTTTGGAAAACAGACGTAGAAAAACTAGAATAACATCATTGTAGAGAGCACATCTAGGTCAGAAAGCATGGATAGATATAACGGCTCGGTTAGAGAAGCCAACGTACTATGGTAGGAACGATCATGATTTTAAAATCAAATGTAGGAAACAGAAAACGGATGTAGTTAAATTCTCATTTTTAAATAGAACTATAAATGATTGGAATGACCTACCTGCAGCGGTCTTTGAGGGCTGTCCTTCCTTAAGGAGATTCAAGAATAACTTAAAAAGTTGTGTATAAAGTGTAAATTAAAATTAAGGTGACATTTAACATTTAATTTTTTAAGGTGACATGCATTTATTTAGCCTGACGAGTTACTCCCTTGAGTCTGAATTGTAAATTATTTAAAAATAGCGTGTAAGAGGGTCTTAGACTAGAAATGTAGTTCTGTTTATAAGTATGCATAAGGGTGTAATTATTTGTCTTATTTGAACTGTAGTATCAGTGAAGCGTGATGAGTCAGTGAAGTTATGGTTTTACAGTGCGGTGAATAGTTCCGATCAGTAATAATTTATAGTGTCAATGAAATGTGTTCTATAGTGTCAGTGGAACGTGTTACAGAGGGTCAGTGAAATGTGTCCTAAAGTGTCAGTGAAACGCGTCATAGTGCCACTACAATGAGTGAGATGAGAGTAAAGTGAAAGACTATTATCAGTACCAATGTGGAACTTATGTAGGGACTATACATATGTACGTTGTATTGTAAAATTAGGTTCACTTATTAATTAGGTTATTTTATGTATTATTATTAATTGTAAATATTGTGTTCAATTGTATTGTGTATTCTTATTGTATTGTGTATTGTATAATTGTATTGTGTATTGTAATTTTATTGTGTATTGTTTATATTGTGTATACTACTGCCACCGGGTGCTTATCTACTTGCAGTGTAAATAAATACATACATACAAGAGAGAAGATTTTAGAAATGAGAACGAGCTTCGGTCAATTTATGAATTGATATGCAAAGAAGTAGGCTTAAGAAAAATATGTATGTGTTCATCACTTTTCTTGGGCTTTGGTGTAATTTTTCTGAGTATTTACTACGAAATGGGAAATTTGCAACATTCAGGACTTGTTAAAGATTGAATTTTGAGAGATGTAAGTAGATTGAGGAAAAATCTAATTATCTTTGAGCTGGAAGTAGATTAGAAACTTATAATTTTATCTCCCGACTTTAGGCCTACACTAAAAACTTCGATTTGAACATAGACGAAAGTCATATTGAAGATACATATAGGATTGGCAGGCGAAAAATAAGATCGCTTCTAGTGAAACGTCTAAGTGTAGCTATCAGAGAATTAATTTTAAACCGTTAGAGGAGTTTAAGAGGATCCAAAATTTGGCTGGATAATGATTATAGCGTGGAATGTTTATTTCTTATTTCAGAGAAGCCAGGGAAAGATGACAGCTTTCAGTGTTAGTATTCGACAAACTGAAAATTAATGGTAGGAACTATCATCCAAATTATTGCCAGAAAATCTTTAAGCCAAGTAATAACTGGATACTAAAGACAAGAAGATCAGAAGAGACGCAGGGCAATGACAGAGCAGAGGAACATCACGGGAAGGAAGAATGCCAGACAAACAGCAGATTACGAGAGACACAAACGTCAACAGAATGTGAATCGATCATTAAGTAAAGAGCTGTTACCCGAGGTCGATGTTCAAGTGACGTTACATAGTGATTCCATAGATAGCAAAGGAAAACGAATCCACTAAGAATCTTCAAGGAGGGAGTCAATACGTCACGACAGGGAAGCTTCAAGAACTCAGGACCTTCGAGAGGATATGGTTTACTGTAGGCAAGGGCAATATGTTCTCGCGCAGGCACTGGGATTTGGTGAAAGAGCCAGGTAGTTCCGCTTTTTCCACATTTCAGTGTTTACACTCACATATCGATGATTCAGAACCAGACTGTTCCAAGTCTATTTTACTATTTCGTTTTTCAGGAGAGCTTTGTTACGCTCCTAACATTCAAAGCTTCAGATAGAGAGAGCAAGGCAGCATACAACATTGCCACATCGTACTTCACGAGCACGTGCAATACAAAGAGCGCAGGAGAGAATTTAAATTATCAAAAGACATAATGACCTTAGCCGTTGATTACTGTAAGCATGACACCAAACAAACCCTCTTTCCTTCACTAACAATATTCTTTGCATGGTTCTCAATCCCACACCACATGCTTCTGCAGTCGTTTCTTGCACGTTGACAACGTTGCAGTCAGCATCAAGATGGCCGGCAGCGTTCTGCTCGTCAACGTTTTTAAAATAATTATACACCCTAAACACTATTTTCCGCGCCTGCCTGTGCAATACTTGTCTTTTTACAGTCTCTTCTTCCATTTATTCAGCTTATACACACACAGTAAATGTTAGTTTTACTTATTCAATGTATTGAAACACTCACAAGTGAATAAACGAACTCGGAAAGAACTTGCTACAGACTGATTCCGATTGGTTCTACTGTACAAGCTTGTGACGTCACATACCAGAAATGCTACGGCGCATATAGCAGCCGACCACCTTCCGAACTGCCGTCTAGTCTAGAAGCATCTGAAATGTGGATATGGAGAAGAATGGAGCGTGTGAAATGGATAGACAGAATACGAAACGAAGCTGTATTGGAAAGAGTGAGTGAAGAAAGAATGATGCTGAAACTGATCAGGAAGAGGAAAATAAATTAGCTGGGTTACTGGCTGAGAAGAAACTGCTTACTGAAGGATGCACTGGAAGGAATGGTGGACGGGAAGAGTTCGGGGCAGAAGAAGTTATCAGATTTTATATGATTTTACGATATATATGGATCATATGCGAAGACTAAGAGAAAGGCATAAAATAGGAAAGACTTGAGAATGCTGGGTTTGCAGTGAAAGATCTGCCCTTGGGCAGAACACTGTGAATGTATGGATATATTTTTTTTCTGCCTATACAAAACAGACATTCGTTGAATGCCTAACAAATACAGGGACATCATTTTATTTTTACTAACATTTTAAATACTAACTTGCCTATACCTCTTGATCACCGCCGTTTGCTACCCCCTTCCACGACTGGAGTTCGATGATACCGGCGTAATATACAAACAAATCACTTTACTAGGTATAGGAGGGAAGAAAAGTAGTTCATCCATTTACGTAAACTAGGAAATATCGCGCTTTTGAGTTTGATCATTTCCATTAAGTTTTTGTTTAATAAAAATACAGTACAGTATTAACAATGAGTGTTTTTACTCACGAACTGAGCTGTCCATGTGGACGTATTCATTATGCAGTGTATATTATACTGTCTACAGCACATTAGCGTACACTATAGAGAATGAAGTTAAATTGAAAAATAATCATGATATGGATATTTAAACACCTTTTTGAAAATGATCGCCGTTCATTTCGATACAGACTTCAGTTTAATGTGCATATTATCGCACTATAGACTATTGTACCTAATCCCAATTACCAGTTTCGTCCTTCGTACTAGTAACTCATGTTGAAATAATTCTGTACCTACTCTGTAAAAGAGTACCTTACGTACTGTAAATTCAATCTTCACTTCTGCCCGATCCGAAAAGATAAAATTACTCAGACATACTATCTACTGTTCGTCCAAGTGGTTATGTCGTAGGATCGTAGAAAGGGAGGAAATCACGTGACAGTTAATTACTTAACGAGGCCCTTTTATTGAAGTTATTTAAAACGGTTGTATAATATTACGTAGACGTCCAATTCCTAACAGAAATTAATGTTCTCAGAAAAGAGCTAAGACAGCCCAGCCACTAGCTGGCGAATAAAAGCTGGTGGGGGAAACCAGGATACGACGTAGGCAAATGGATGACAGTATCTGTGCGAAGACGATTCAATATTGAAAGCTCTTACGTAACTGGAAAACGCGAACATATTTTTGGAACGTACTGTTTACTATGACCGTAAGGCTACTATGACTGTATATGCGGTCTTGGATCTGTGTGGAGGACGGTTGAACTTCATTAGTAGAGGGGGTGGGAGTGAAGTACATTAAAAAACTCAGGTACAATAAAAATTGAAGTAAAAATAAAATGATGTCCCGTACAATCAGCACATCTCTGTACCTAAACATACGAAAGATTGCGTGTAATTGAAAAACAAAAAAAGGAAACCGTACCATAGGCAGAATTTGTAGCTTTCAGACAGCGTCAATGTTACGCAAGGTATCGTGTAATAATCCATCACACATATTATCTACAATTCAATCCAGTAATGTTTGTATTTTAAGCTCAGTGGCTGAAGTGGTGACGTTTCCAGTTACAAATGCTGCGGACTCTGGGTTGATTGTTCGCAGGAAATTAACAATTTTCCTCTCTTACACAGGAACTGGTGCGTGTACTTACAGTATATTGTCTCATGTGGTGGCATTGCATCATGCTGTCAACCGAAACAAGTATCTCGCTTCCAATGGATTTGTATCCGACAGAAGTAAAGCCGAAAAATACCTCAGGCCTTAAATCTTGAAAGCAGATGTTGCTATTGATAATAATATTATGATGACTATTTCGTTTATATGGCGTCATTCCATTTTCGACCTATGAATTGTAACGAAATTTTGAATTCCAACCAATCACAGTCATACTTTGCGATAATTTTTGCAGCTAGATTTATCACTATCAATTTGTCGCATGGTCTTTCTTTTGTTTAGTCGTTGTCGCCAACTGTTTCCCCGTAAATGGATGATCATGAATACATTAAGATGCAACTACATAGTTAAACTTTTCTTTCAACTTTAAAGCAATGAATGCAAGATTGATATTTAATATTAATATTAATATATTTACGCAGTGAAGACGACGTTCAAAACTGCGCACTATGTAGACACAAAATCTTCATGCATCTTCATTGAACGTACCTTTTAAACTTGATTTTTTCAATATTCTTCCCAGATTGCACGCATACGCGGTTGGAATATTGAACTGTGTAGATGCAGCTTTAGTTCCGTTACACACTACATCGAGAATGCGTTTGTCGAGCTATAAAAGTGCTTTCGTGTAGCACTAATTGTAACGGTCGAAATAAGGCACAGCTGACAATGGTCCTGCTTCCACAGGTAACTTAACCTATAATAATTGTAGCCTATAAAATTTGTATTTTGTGAATGAAATGAAATAATTAATAGAAATTCAGATGTTCAAATTTATGTAACATCATCGCATATCAAACCCAAAGACCTTGCATAGTAATAATGTCTTTGATCAAACTGCCTTCCGTATGCATAATAAAATTCGTGTTTTAATTAGGCCTATCAATACAGAGATGGCTTCACTGTGTAGCAACATGTCTCGCTGTGAATACATAAGCATTGGTAGGCCTATATAGTTGTCCCCACTGTTATTGTTAAATTAAATTATGATTTCAGAAGATAATGAAAATGTATTTATGTTATAATAATAAGAGAAAAGTGCAGTACATGCAATTAGCATTGTTAAACCTGTATTTCGCTTTTCGCAAATTGGCATTACTGAATAATAACATCGAATTTCTTTATTGTAGTAATCGATATTCATATACGAGTATTTCAACTTCACAATGTCTGAATAGGTTAAGTATTCGTTAATATATAATTATTAACATTTTGTGATCGAATTTTAGGGATATATTATTTACATTTTTATTTTATTCACGAAATAGTCCTAATTAATGTCACTCGAGGTCTGAGATTTCCCAGATAAATCCACTCGCTTCGCTCGTGGATTTATCGGCAAATCTCAGACCTCTCGTGACATTACTATAGATGATTATGATGTTAATGATAACGACCAGGATGATTATTATTGTTAGGAGGCATTATTGTAACAAACTAAACACAAAGAAAAGCCTCCAGCTCGCATATTACTTCTACAAAAGCATTAAAAAGTTTTCCGGGATCTAATAGCAAAGCCTCCTTTGTACAGCTTTGCGTAAATCTTGCTCCTGGTTCACGTACGTTTAAAGGCTTTCCAGTATCTAATTAGTACTGAAAATTGTAGCGTAACCATAGTTACCACACGTTCGTGTATAAGACTCTGTAGCTGCATTGCAACTACAGTATATTTTAATCCCATGGTTTCAATGAAGGGATTTCCTTTATGTTTAAGAGTTAAGAGAGGAAGCACAATACTGGATGTTCGTCTGCGTACATATTTTTGCAACGCAATAAGTTTATTCACACGTTTTAAAATATAGCGGTTTTAACAATCATGTGGATGATTAATGTCTATCCAAGCCAAGAACCGTACTACATCAAAACATTGTGACGTCACTGACTGATCTGCGATTGGTTGAGGGCCGAAGCCAAAATGCGCTATAAAATATAGTCCCATAGATATTTCATTATAACAAACATTTTTAGATACTATATCAATTCAAATCAATGCAATGCAATTAACCATTATGTTACATCGACCATGGGGAAAAATGGCTCCGAAGGGCCACTGCACTCAAAGCCGCCTTACCTCACTCCACCGACCCTCTCCTCCGTCTGGTGCTTCTCTAGACACGCTTCATTCAGTGGCGGGTATGGCTTCGATCTCGGGACGTCAGTTTCAGGAAGAGTGGCAGAAAGAATTTTTTGTTACTTACGAAAAGAAGAAAGTCTGTTGCTTAATATGTAGGTTTACAATTGCGCATATAAAACGCTTCAATATTAAACGCCACTTTGATCGGAAGCATTTCGGTGATCTTACAAGTATTTATTTACAGTTTTAAAAGCTATTTTCGTAATATTTGTGAAAAGATACAAAACAAGATATGTTTATGGTATTTTCAGGATTTAGATAATATTTTATTAAGTATCTGGAAATGAACTTATTTAAAACTTTGAGTGCATATTAGGCCTACTTGATGCGTTCTCTTTCCCGGAAAGATTTTCAAATGTAACTGTAATGAACAAGGAGATGTGTCTGTTCAATAATCCATTTGTATTTGATGTTACCCAAGCATCAGAGCCAATATAGAGATGCAAAAGAGCACTCCACTAAAGTGTTTAGGAAAAAATGGATTAGATCTCATTAAATACCTACCAGAGGAGCAATTCCCTAATCTGCGCACATTTGCCATGCGTATGGTATCTATGTTTGGTTCAACTTACTGTTGTGAGCTGTTTTTCTTTTCAAAATGAATATGACCAAAAGTATCTCCAGGTCTAGGATCACAGACATGCATTTAGTTTCAGTATTACGATTGAGTTGTTCTATTTTAGAGCCAACTATATCCTTTTTAGTTAATAACAAGAAATTTCGAGGGCAATCAACAACAAAAAAATGAAAACCAGCAGTATAGGCCTACAGCAGTATTTCGTTTCATTCATATCTCATATATTTTGTTTAATATGTTTTAAAGTTAAATGACAGTGGAGCTTAGTTTTACTTTCTTTAGTATTTATAAAAAGAAACAATTGATTTTGTTGATAATTATATTGTGTTTAAATCTTTCAAGTTAAATGACAATGGAGCTTAGTTACTTTATTGGTTTTAAAAAGAAACAATTTATTATGTTGAGCATTATATCTTTTAATATATTGTGCAGTTAAATGACAATGGAGCTTTGCTTTTTTTTATTGTTTTTAAAAAAGAAATACTTTATTATGTCGATCACAAGGCAGTTCAAGAATTTTTCGTGCACATGATAAAGGAATGGTTATACAATTGAAAAATATATAATTTGCCTAATGACAGAAGGTGGCCGTCATAATTATTGTATGATACGTGTACTTCCTATAAACAAAATAATGTAAAGATTTTAAAACGAGAAATAAAAGCGGAGAAATTACTAATGCTCAAGGTGTGTCTAGTCCACCACTGCACTTCACTTAGCAAAACAACTGCCTTACCCCTCGCCTGTCAATCAAACGAATGTGGGGTGAGTAGGAACGTTCCCTCCCTACTTTGCTTATAGTCCCCATAGCTGTGTTAGATTAAAAGAAACCTAATTAATGTGTAATGTGTAATCACCACGCAGTAGTGATAGACCTACATTAGCATGATTCTTGACTGAGATAGATAATAAAATACATTTTTTTCCTTCCGAATGTAAAACTACTGCCATTCATCTAAGCTATGTTAGAAGAACTACAACCTTAACAATAAAACTTCTATCTATTAGCTAAATATGGACGGACACACACACACACACACACACACACACACACACATATATATATATATATATATATATATATATATATATATATATATGAGAAATAGACCCTCTGAATACTTATATCATCTTTTTGACTGAAAGACATATCATCTCCTTCAACAATTATGCATGATATATAGTTCCTGTATCTTTTTTTTGCATTAAACATTATTCTTAAGTGGACTGTAAATGGTTGAGTAATAATATTAACAACAGCGGCTTCAAATTGAAACTTAAAGATATTTTTATTGAATTGTAGTTTGAGTGTTAGTTTAGGCTCTGTATTATGAATGAATGAATGTATGTATATTTGTCTTTAAGCAATATACAGTACCTTTTGGTGAGGCGGTACTTCACATTATTAGTATACAGTGCCGACTCACCGTTTTACAACGCCACTCGTACAAGTCATTTAGGACATTACTTATTTTTAAGTTATTATTGCAATTCTTCCTCTAGTCTTTACTTGTCTGTTATCAATTATTCCATTACTTTATTCCTAACCTAAGATGTTGAAAAAGTGTCGTAAAATAACCTAATAAAATAAAATAAAATGTATGTATGTATGTATGTATGTATGTATGTATGTATGTATGTATGTATGTATGTATGTATGTATGTATGTATGTATGTACGAATGCATGCATGTACGAGTTCTATAACTATAATGAACAATTATAATTTAGGAAATAAACCTTAAAAAACAATAATAGTTTGGTACAAAAAAAAAATGTGCACTTAGCGGAACTTCTGACGTATAATGAAATGAGACAGCATGATCTTCTACTTGACGCCAATGCTTTATACTAAAATGTATTTTTCTGACATTTTTTTTATCATTATGAGATAATAGCGCATTTAATTAACAATTTTGTCCGTATAAATTTTACGTCAATTTTGATGACAAACATCGTGAGTTGGCGACAATTATTTAACCAGTTCATAGGCCTACTTGCTTTATCTTCGTGTTTTCACTAAACAGAATACCATGTTCTCAAACGCTATTTCCGGTATGATTACTATATAGCCTATTACGAATTAAAATCTACGACGCATTATAAGGAATTTATTGCATTTTTTTTTTTTTGTATAATGCAACTCGATAAATAATTTACATAAACTTTTTCCGTCTACATTTGCCATTATTTTCACCAATCATCATTTTACGTCTCAAACATGTGCTGAACTCTACAGCTAGAGCAACTCTGGTAAGATGTCACATGCCAGTAATTGGGGACTTTTAAAACGTATCCAACTATTGAATACATAACTAATTTTGTCCCGGAAAATCTTCCTAGTTACAATTTCTTGTATCTTCTGCGTTTGCAGTGTTGTTAAGTTCAACGAATTATCTAGCTGTTGATATGTAGTGTTGTATCGCATTTAAATTAAGCAACTCGCCACTGCACAGAGGCCAGCTAATCAGATTTGGCTGTGAACGCCACTGAATAGTGTTGTTCAGTGTGTAATTAGAAGAGGCCGTGTCGCGTTGAATCGGAATGCAGACCACACCGCAAAACCGCGGACCGCATTGCTCACCGCGGTTTAACGAAATGTGCTGTCAAAAGGACCAGGACAGCAGCGCAGCGACGGCGAGCCAACAACCCCTTTGGTCTGCAAGCGGGCACCTGCGGATCCTCAGAGCTCATCAGTACCAAAAAATCCTCACACCACTAAACTCATCGTTCAGCTCTATATAAAATTCGTATTTCAGATCTATCGAGTATTCGTTCTTTCTTTAGGCCTATTATTATTATTATTATTATTATTATTATTATTATTATTATCATTATTATTATTATTATCATTATTATTATCACTACTATTATTACTATTATTATTATTATTACTATTATTATTATTATTATTACTATTATTATTATTATTATTATTATTATTATTATTATTATTATTACAAAATACAGGGACATCATTTTATTTTTACTTCAATTTTTATTGTACCTGAGCTTTTTAATGTACTTCACTCTCACCCCTTCTACTAATGAAGTTCATTCGTCCTCCACACACATCCAAGACTGCACATACAGTCATAGTAGCCTTACGGTCATAGTGAACAGTACGTTCCAAAAATATGTTCGCGTTTTCCAGTGACGAGAGAGCTTTCAATATTGAATCATTTTCGCACAGGTACTGTCGTCCATTTCCCTACGTCGTATCCCGGTTTCCTCCACCACCTTTTAATCGCCAGCTAGTGGCTGGGCCCTCTTAGCTCTTTTCTGAAAACATTAATTTCTGTTAGGAGTTAATTGGACGTCTACGTAATATTATATACTATTAAAAATAACTTAAATAAAAGGGCCTCGTTAAGTAATTAACTGTCGCATGATTTCCTCCCTTTCTACGACCCTACGACATAACCACTTGAACGGACAGTAGATAGTATGTCTGAGTAATTTTTTCTTTTCGGATCGAGCAGAAGTGAAGATTGAGAATTTACAATACGTAAGGTACTCTTTTATAGAGTAGGTACAGAATTATTTCAACATGAGTTACTAGTACGAAGGACGAAACTGGTAATTGGAATTAGATACAATAGTCTATAGTGCGATAATATGCACAAAAGAACTGAAGCCTGTATCGAAATGAACGGCCACCATTTTAAAAAATGTGTTTAAATATCCATATTATGATTATTTTTCAATTTAACTTCATTCTCTAAATTATACGCAAATGTGCTGTAGACAGTACATTATACTCTGCATAATGAATACGTCCGAATGGTCAGCTCAGTTCGTGAGTAAAAACACTCATTGTTAATACTATACTGTATTTTGATTAAACAAAAACATAATGAAAATTATAAAATTCAAAACTACGATATTTCCTAGTTTACGTAAATGGATGAACTATTTTTCTCCCCTCCTAAACTTAGTAAAGTGATTTGTTTGTATTTTACGTCAGTATCATCGAACTCCGTTCGTGGAAGGGTGTTTTCTGTTTTCAACTGTTAATCCAAAGGTATAGCCAGGTTGATATTAAAAATATTAGTAAAAATAAAATGATGTCCCTGTACCTTTGGAAATAGCATTGCCCTGTATAAATGTTTACGTTTCTACAACCTAGAGACAATAATGCGATGTATTCTAACCAACGTAACATTTACGTTTGTCCTTCAGGCGAACATTTAATTTTTTCCTTGCTTGGCCTATATTGCTCCATTCAACTAACAGCATGATTGTATGTATGAGGAGAAGGACTACCTTACCAACTGCTTTCTAAACACTGTATTATTCTGGGTATTCTTAAATTTGCAGTAAATGTGACTCAACTTCGAACTCTATTTATCACTAGTGACAATCAAAATATGAAATTTCGTGTTCTATCCAATCCTGCTAGCGGTATGGGAAGAATGATTTTCAGTCGCAGCACGGTGACCACTACACTATTGCTTTTAGTGACTGTATAAATATGTAATGTGCGATCATACTTCACCGTTTGTTTTACATACGCCTAGTTGTATTACATTTCTGCGTTCAGAATCAGCTTTAGGATGAAACATTAAACTAATTATGCCTATGCAAATCAAGCTTTCAGGTATCACTCCCTGTAAAGTTGATTTGAATAATTTCGAGGGAAAAATTGTTCCGGGGCCGGACATCGAACCCAGGACCTTTGGTTAAACGTACCAACGCTCTCCCAACTGAGCTACCCGGGAACTCTACCAGACACCGATCCAATTTTTCCCTCTATATCCACAGACCTCAAAGTGGGCTGACAACCGTCAAGCAACCAACATTGAGTGCACACTAACTCTGTGTGACTTAAATTGTGGTTTTCTGTTAACGTACAGTCACGTGTATTATTCAAACCAAGCTTTCAGGTATAACCACAGTCTACTATATACAGTCACGAAGCTTGAGTTTTGAGGGTGCTAGAAACAATAGACTGTGACGGTACTATTTTACATTGCCTGTAATGAGGCGATATTAGCGATCCTAGTGGTGAGCAACTATCTAATGTTTGCATATTTACTACATATTGAGCTTCGCGACTGTATATAGTAGACTGTGGTATAACTCCCTGTAAAGTTGATTTGAATAATTTCGAGGGAAAAACTGTTCTGGGGTCGGGTATCGAACCCGGGACCTTTGGTTAAACGTACCAACGCTCTCCTAACTGGGCTACCCGGCAACTCTACCAGACACCGATCCAATTTTTTCCTCTATATCCACAGATCTCAAAGTGGGCTGACAACCGTCAAGCAACCAACATTGAGTGCACACTAACTCTGTGTGACTTAAACTATGATTTTCTGTTAACGTACAGTGACGTGTATTATGCAAATCAAGCTTTCAAGTATAACTCCCTGTAAAGTTGATTTGAGTAATTTCCAGGGACCTTTGGTTAAATGTACCAACGCTCGCCCAACTGAGCTACCCGGGAACTCTACCAGACACCGATCCTAATTCGACTGACGGTTACATTTAGGAGAGTATGTTATTGTAATTTTTTTTAGAGAGAAATTTTCCAAATTGCGAGATGTTCTGCTTTTTTTTTTTACGGGTTCAGGCACTTTTTTTTAACATAGGCCTAATTTATCTTACATCTGTCCTACCAACACAGAATGTCATCTTATACAGTACATTGCAACAAGTGTAATGAACTTAGTGTTCGTCTTCAGAAACAGAAAGTGATAGCCTATATTCTTCCGTAGGCGCAGAATAAGGAGTAATTACGTAATTCTGCCAGCCCAGTGCCCCTGTGTGGGAACAATGCCAATTCACGGTTCTGGATAATCCAGCGAAACCCGGTTACAACGCAGCGAGGCGCGTTAATGTGAATGCCATGTTGTAATCTCTGTCAGCTCTCGTCTGTAAAGTTCATGTCTCCCTGTTAAGATATACCGTTGTAGACCTTGTGCAGTGTTTCTCTCGTAGACGGCTGTTATGGATATCAACACTGCTGTCCAACCATTGTGTTTCCAGACAGCGATCATGAACAAAACATTACGAGGCAACTACGTAAGTACAGGAGAAACGAGAAATAACCTCTTAGAAGAGATATCCACCACAAAAAGCATTAACATAGCGACTGATGTACTGATACTTCTTGTGTATCCAATCAGGAATTCTTCGAGAATCTTTGTTCAACTGAAGATTGTTATTGAGATTCTTTCGAAGTCGTATTGAGTGGAATTCTCATGGCGTGGTGGGGGCTATGATGCCGGACCTTCACATAACACACCAACTATTTATAGCTTTTTTATTCATTGCGAGTTGAGGATTTTTCTTGTGAATATTTTGTTTTGGATTTAAGAATTTATAGTGTGAATTTATACGATGTATTCTTAACAAATTTTAATCATTATTTTAGCAATTTTCATCATGCATACAGGGTGTATCACGAGGTTTTCCCCCGGTTTATGGAGGTGATTCCTGGTGCAGTGGCGGCTCCTGCGTGTTTCTTAAGAGGAGGAAAGAAGTTAACAGCACGAAATGACACCTTCTTGAACGAAACATGCTACAAATTAGCCAACAGGCATACATGTAAGACCATGTAGTGTTGGGGTTGGCCTTCCCTTCTGTATAGCAATAATCTGTTCTTGTAAACTGAGTTTCCTAAATTTTCCAAAATAGCCTATATTATGTTTTTACTTCCATTCATTGTTGAATAATTGCACAAATTAACAATTACAAGGAAATTCACAACCTCGCAGCATTTACGAGCACACTACAGCATCACACGTGTTGGACGAGACTATAGCTACTAACACGTAATCGAACCGTTTTACGGTAATGGGAATGGGAAATAATCTAAGGAAAGCGAGAATACTGCACCCACCCAGGTGGTCTGTGTTGCCACATGTACATTTTACAAATTCAATATCACATGCTTTTGAAGAATGTCAGTTCTTGTAAAGTTATACTACCATTATTGTTCAAAGCTGCCGGTGGCCGATTACTTTTTTATGTTAAAAATAATGTAGTCTGGAGTACCTACTTTCAATTTCAAATATATTTGTACAAAATTGACAACTTGGCTGTTGCCCTGTCTAGTACACAATGAATGGAAGTGAATTTCAGGGGCCAAAAGATCTGCGATACTAACATAAAACTACTTCCACTTTGTTTTTTATAAACCTGACTTTAACTTTCAAATATCCTTGAAAGTTTCAAACCATGAATAGTAGCCTATATAAAGTGCAATGAATAATATTTTTGATTTATAATTAAAAAAAAAGTTTATATGGTGTCTTTCATAGCACTGCGTTAAAATTGTTTTTATTGTGTCTCACCTAGATTTGTTATAGTCTGGTTGAATGTACCATCGTTAGATGGCAGCGGTAGCGAGCTTGCTGCACGACCAGTCGGTTTCTATTTCCCACCCATGCTCTGATTCAGAGGAGGATCTCCTCCCTAACCGTTCATTTACTTGTTTTAAAACTCTGCTTCTTTCTCTGGCCGCTAGCGCGCTGTTCTGTATGTGTGTTAACTGCAGTAAAGGAGGAATGGATTGGCTTTCCTCCACACAAACAATCTCGCATCTTTCTCACAGTTTTCTAGCAGCACATGAGCGCGCGTCGTTTAAAACTCGATCAACCGAGGTTTTCTTATAGCTGTGAGCTTAAAAATTATTGAATCTTCCTCGAATTTCAAGAGACATACTTTATTTGGCATATATTTTCAAAAGATGAAAAATGTGAGGAGAACGTTCCTCCCTTCCCTTTCCCGAGGAACCGCCACTGTCCTGGTGTTATTTGGAACAAAAAATGTAAATACAGTAATGGGGTGACCTTCATAATTAAGGAGTTACAACATATTTTCAAAACACGCCATAGTGTATGTTTGCGCAGGACTAACGATGTGTGTGTGTGGGGGGGGGGGGATTGAACGTTTCACATTCCAAGTTATGGAGAATTCTTCATGAGAACGGACTGTATGCTTTTCATGTGCAGAAAGTGCAGCATTTAGAACCACCTGATCATGCCAACCGTTTGCCTGCCAGATCCCCAGATTTAACACCCTAGATTACTGCATCTTGGCATGGATGAAAGATATCGTGTACTAGATTAGGGTGCAAACACGAGAAGAGTTGATTCAACGCATTCTCGAGGCCACGGTGACAACAAGGAACAAATATGTGAAGTTACGAAATGATACACGCTCGGTTCACACCCGTGCGAATCTTTGCCTTCAGATGCAGGGAGGAAATTTTGAACATTTGCTTTAAATCCACTCTACATGCAAGAGACTGGTACAAAATGAAACACTTGTTTGTATTCTAACTATGATTCCCATTTTTGTCAGTGTCATCCTCAAATAAAAAGTTTTTTTCTGGTCTTTTCAAATTGCTGTAACTCCTTAATTATGAATGTCACCCCATTACTGTATTTACATTTTTTGTTCCAAATAACAATAGGAATTACCTCAATAAACCGGGGGGAAACCTCGTGATATATTGTCTCATATGAATGTAATTTCTAAATTAAGTTTATTAATATTATTGTTTTCGATTAAAGGAAACCTCTTAATAGTAGTACGAAATAGGCCTAAATAGTAGGGTTCAGGGCCTGATTTACAATTTCAGAGGTCTGGAGCTTAATTTTCTTTATGAGGCCCCGTCTTTTCATATTCATATATTCTGTCGTCTAGCTCCTTTCACCGTGTATATATTTCACAGAGGTTTTTTCATTAATTCTCTTTTTTGAGGAGAATAATTAAAAATAAAGTACTTCCTTAAGGTAATCAGTGATTATGTGTGACCACAAAACAGGTCAAAGCTGATTGAATTGGTTATATTATCTCTTGTTTCCTCTAGTGCAGTAATTCAGTAATTTGGAAGGAATGTGCATTTTTCCTAAATTATGGCTCAGGCTTATAAAAAAAACATGGCTTTCCACAATTTAGTAGCTATGCCGGATTGTTGTCTCTGTATGCCAATATCTTCATTAGTCTGTGCTGAAACATTCTCAACTTCTTGAAACTGGAGGTCTCTATAGTTAAAAGAGTTACTGCCAGTAAAATATGAACAAACATACTTCGTCAATGATCAGCGTTGTTTTTCCTGTTGTTGAATTTCAATAGCTTTTAATTCTCTTTTAATGACCTCTGACTGAAATGTGCTTGGGAATTCCATTTTTACTATGGACATCTACAAAAACACTACCATTACACACCGATAATGGTCCCATACAAACAGAAATTAGATAAGCTGCAAGGAACACAAGCATTAAACACTTGGTTTAACCTCAATACAATGAGAACTGACTGTTGTTGGACTTTGGCTGCTGAATTCATTATTAATTATTTCAATATGCTTACTGTTACAATTTCAATAAACTGTAAGCCTACATGGTAGCCAACTTTTATAAGTTGAACACATTAAACTTTGCAATCAACTTATGACTCTAAACTTAAAACAATAACGTGATTGTTATGCGTTTTCTAACATAATAATTAATTAGGTAATTATTATTTTCTCAATTCTGATTTTCAGTCGGCAGATTTGTTGCCTATTCCATTTGCACAATTCATTTAAAAAATGTCTTGTTCCTGGATTTTGCGGTCCCCCGAATCGTAAGGCCCTGAGCAAAGGCACCATAGGCTCCTGGAAGAACGTGTTTCATTGTCGTGATAAGGGGCATAAGACAACAGTGTGTTACTTCCAAGATCGTGTTTCAGTGTCCTACGCCCCTTATCAGTGTCGTGATAAGGGGCGTAGGACAGCAGTGTGATAATTTCAAAATCGTGTTTCAATTTCGTGATAAGAGGCGCAAGAATATAGTGTGTTACTTCCAAGATCGTATTTCAGTGTCGTGATAAGGGGCGTAGGACAACAGTGTGATAATTTCAAAATCGTGTTTCAATTTCGTGATAAGAGGCGCAAGAATATAGTGTGTTACTTCCAAGATCGTGTTTCAGTGTCGTGATAAGGGGCGTAGGACAACAGTGTGATAATTTCAAAATCGTGTTTCAATTTCGTGATAAGAGGCGCAAGAAAATAGTGTGTTACTTCCAAGATCGTATTTCAGTGTCGTGATAAGGGGCGTAGGACAACAGTGTGATAATTTCAAAATCGTGTTTCAATTTCGTGATAAGAGGCGCAAGAAAATAGTGTGTTACTTCCAAGATCGTATTTCAGTGTCGTGATAAGGGGCGTAGGACAACAGTGTGATAATTTCAAAATCGTGTTTCAATTTCGTGATAAGAGGCGCAAGAAAATAGTGTGTTACTTCCAAGATCGTATTTCAGTGTCGTGATAAGGGGCCTAGGACAACAGTGTGATAATTTCAAAATCGTGTTTCAATTTCGTGATAAGAGGCGCAAGAAAATAGTGTGTTACTTCCAAGATCGTGTTTCAGCGTCGTGATAAGAGGCGTAGGACAACAGTGTGATAATTTCAAAATCGTGTTTCAATTTCGTGATAAGAGGCGCAAGAAAATAGTGTGTTACTTCCAAGATCGTGTTTCAGTGTCGTGATAAGGGGCGTAGGACAACAGTGTGATACTTTCAAAATCGTGTTTCAATTTCGTGATAAGAGGCGCAAGAAAATAGTGTGTTACTTCCAAGATCGTGTTTCAGCGTCGTGATAAGAGGCGTAGGACAACAGTGTGATAATTTCAAAATCGTGTTTCAATTTCGTGATAAGAGGCGTAAGAAAATAGTGTGTTACTTCCAAGATCGTGTTTCAGTGTCGTGATAAGGGGCGTAGGACAACAGTGTGATACTTTCAAAATCGTGTTTCAATTTCGTGATAAGAGGCGCAAGAAAATATTGTGTTACTTCCAAGATCGTGTTTCAGTGTTATGATAAGAGGCGTACGACAAGTTTGTTAGTTGCAACATTATTGAATTGTGTAGAATTTCAAAGATGAATTTTACGGTGACTGAAATAAACCCGTGATCACGGGTCATAAGAACATAACAAAGGACAAGAGAACGGTTCGTCAAGGATGCCTGGAATGATTATACAAATAAAAAACAGACCAGTTTCTAAAAGTGGTGGGCCTCAAGTTTCAACCCAGTAAAATATATACGTTTCCACACTTTACAAAGAAATGAGTAAGCTGTTGTGTATTACTCCTGTAATTTTCGTGCTTTTTGGTTCTCATTAAAGCTGTATTTACTCTTATGGGCTGCAGCCTTGGGAGAAACCTCGAAAAAAAAACTAATCAGGTAATCAGTAAGCGGGATTCGATCCCACGCCCGAGAGCAATTTCAGTGCACGAGCAACGTTTGCTAATCCTAGATCATATTGCCAGCATTATAGTAATTATTACACTTGAAAATACAGATACAATTCATATTAACTGTATTAGCAAATTCGTTTACAGATGCTAAGCCATTCGACATCGTAAACCAGTCATGTCAATTGATGCCCATGGGAGCGAGCGCGCGCTTTAGAGCTCAGGAGAGCCTGAGCGCTTTACAGCGGAAAGGAAAGAGACAGACAAAAGAAGTAGTATATGCCCCTTGGTCGAGCTACATTCAGGGATGGCCAGCACTGATTCAATAGATAAAAGGAAGAGAACTTATTAAAACTATATCCATGGTAATTTTTAGATTTGCCTGAGAAGTATGAGTGCATTATAAGAATGTAAGTTTTAATTTTAATGCTCATTTTTCACAAGTTTGATTTTTTTTTGTTCAAAAGAAATATTTTATCAACTTTTCTTTATAGAAAAGTGAAATTTTCAGATATAGGCCTATTTATTTAGTAGCCTTACAGAATGTTTTGGTAAATCTAATAGGCCTATACCGTAAATACGTATTACTGAAGACACTGTATTGAAAATTTTGAAAATATTCGCAGGAAATTGTTTGTAAGGAAATGAATTAACAAAGCAACTACTGTTACATAATAAGGAAAAGATACGTACCTATGTTTTGTATAGCTTCAGCACATTTCGAGAAAATAATTTAATATTCTGATGATACGAAGTTGCTGACCAATGTTACCTTAAAAGCATAATGCCGTGAGAGTTTTGTTATGGAATATTAGTTACACTTAAAACATATACAGCACCTAGTAACTTTGTTTTGTACTGTAATATTGTTTTGATTAGTTTATTGATTACTTTTGTAAGGCTAAAGGTACCTTCAGTACCAATTCCAACTTATCATGTTATACTCAATCTATTTTTTTGGGATATCACTTTCTTTATGAAGATGTGCTTTAGCCATTTAGTACAGTATAGTTGTAGTACTATGGAATTTATGTGAATATTCCTTCTTAACTTTTATTATGTTGTTCACATTTAAAACACAACTGCAATATTAAGAAATTCGTATTAGTACTTTTATTTTACAGACAATATAGATAATATCAAACAGAAAGAAGACATGATTATAAAAATAACTACATAAAATTTCACGTTCCGTTTGAAGTTTGTGCACCACTGCTTTCTTAATCCAACAGGCTGCTTATTCATATACACAACCCTTGATGCCCGCGCACGACGTCAAGGTCAGAAAAATGCGCTTGCTTTGACATCACTGTAGTAAACTGTAGCAGTGCTGTACATAACTTCGTCGTGAAAACTATCGCATAATGAACGGCTGAGTTACTACAATAAAATGCTTCTGTTTCCAATCTCTCTTAGTGATAGCAAGTGTAATATTTTACCACCTGAAACAAAAGTCTAGGCATCTTTTATTTGTATCCAGGAGCGAGGAGCGAGGCTGAGGAACAAAATCCCTGAAATCAATGACACAGAAAATCCAGGATTTTCCCGTGGATTTGTAGGTGGCGCTGAATGCTTCTGCCTGTCGAATCCTGCCGCATGACTTATGAAACAAATAACACATAAACAACGCGGAAATGCAGGCAGCTGCAGCTGCAGCGACTACACGATGACGTACTCTGAAAACTAAAGATGGCTGGTCGAGGCGGTATCGTGTCGGACTCACATTCGGAAGGTGCGGGTTGAAATCCCAAGGTAGGCTAATCTGAGTGTGGGTTTTGCGGGTTTTCCCCACTCACAGAGGCAATGTCGGATTGCTATTTGGGTCATTTGCAAAATTTGTATAAAAATGGACAATTGAGAACGTCAAAATTAAAGTACTATTTAGTGCATAATCTGCATGTATTAACATAGTGCAATGTCTCTGCCATAGTAATCAGCCACTGTACCCGCACCTTGCTTTACAACATTCTCTACAAGTATCAATGAATCTTTGATGGCACGACTAAATGTCAGGTGTGTTATAGGACAAGACAATGGACTTTTATAGAAATAGAATTACTTTATTTTTTATATCAGATATTCTTTAAACAATGCATAGGTCTTAGAATAGTAACAGAAGTAACTTCAGATCAGAAATGAGCAAATATTTCAAATAATTTATCTTAATATCAGACCTGTTACGTAAAATGTAAAGATAATAACTTCTTCAGTAATTAACAGAAAACCGTTCTTACAGTAACAATTATCTAGTAGATAGCCCTTAAAGGGAAGATATTTGAGTCTTAGTTTCTTTAATGATGGATAATTAGAAAAAAATTAAGGCACTATTTTGAATGGTGTAACAGACATAACATGGAGTAACAGATCTGACAGGTAACAGACATGACAAAGCAAACATAAGCATGTGGTAACTAAAATTTTTTTGCTTAAAAATCTTCAAAATAGCAACTTAACTACTGCACACGTGCACTATTATGTCTTCTTGATCTTGACTTTATATGTTGTTATTTGTGGAAAACACAACACAAACAGATCTGACACAGGAAAAATGCACGCTTAGACTAAAGCACAAAGCAAGAGTATGACACACAAACTCGCCAAATCAAAATGGGTGAACATAGCAGTACAATCAAGATGGCTCTTTGTGGATCATTCTGGCTTGTACTGACATCTGTGGGATTTATTTTTCAACTGTGTATCCATAGGAACAAAATGGTGTAACAGACCTGACTGATTTACTGACTAGAGTAATTATGTAATCATACTGAAGAAAATATAAACGCAGACATAAATGAAGAAGCGTTGATAATATTAAATGTTTCTTTAATTATTTTCTCAATTACACTATTGAACAAACCTTTATCTGCACATAATCATGCTCCATTGTAAGTATTTAACTAGTATGGACACGGCATTTTAGCTGTTACTATGAGAATTTTGTTTTATTCTCGTGAAATATTTCACATGAAGGAATTAATTCTTGTGACGTTTACTACATTAGTATTGAAACTACTCACTGTTAGGAATTTATAACTCTATCGTTATAAATGCAATAATGGGAAGGGTATGAATTGACGGACGTCATTTGTTACACAAATTCTGCAAATGACCCATTTACTTTCCATATACCCTGATCGTTCTATCCGTTATCTATTAGGTGTTCGTGTTGTCTTCAGGAGTGGAACCTGCGTCGAGCTGATCCCTCACTAGGGAATTTCCTCTATTGTCCATGTCTCGTGTGTGATCCAAAATAATTATTCCTCCTCTACTGACCCTGGCTTGTAAGATCCAGAAAAGAGGAGATTAAATGGAAAGAGAAATGAAATTTAAGTGGGTGAAAAATTAGTAAGACCGCTACAGTGGCCCTGCGGAAAACTTACGGCTTCCCAACCTAGCAAGACCAGACACAGCTCTAGTGTCATCAGAGCATATTCCCATACATTTATTCCACAATATTACATGATCATTTAGAAAAGCGTGGGCTATGTTAAAAAGTTATGCACAGTTTCAGGGATAGCCTACAATTGGTACTTATGTTTTAAAATGCACTTAAATCACGTGGTAATTGATGCATATAGGAAATTAGGATTTATGATCAGAAATACAAAAGAATTAAAAAACACAGATAAATACTACATAAAACTCTAGTTAGGAGTAAGCTAGAGTATGCGTCTGTAATATGGTCACCTCAGTTACAGTCCCATCAGATGCAAATAGAAAGGATATAGAAAAGATTCTTACGTTATTCATATTTTAAAAAACATCACGCGTCGTCTTATAAAAAGCAAATTTCATATAATCAGTTACTTTTTAAATTTAATTATAAAACTTTAAAATCTCGACGATTAATAAATAGCCAAATTTTACTCTATAAGGTATAATGAATAACTGTGATTTTCTTAAATTCTTTCAGTTCAATGTAGAAAGAACAGAATTACGTCACAGGCAGTCTTTTGTTATTCCAATTCCTAGAATTGTTTTCTTCAAGAACTCTCCGTTGTTTGTTATGTGTAATACTTACAACTCTCTGTCTTCAAACTGTAATTCTCAATTAGATTTCAGTTTAACAGTTTAAAAGTTTCATACAATATTAAAAAGAACTGCATTTCCTTAGATATTACGTTATGTATAAGTATATTATAATATTTTTACCCCAGTTTTGAAGTAATTTTGCATTATTATAAGTTATTGACATTTGGCACTATATTAACTGCAATATTATATTCTAGCATCTGTTATGTATCTTTCTTTCTTTCGTTTGTGTTGTTTGTTTTGTTTTTTCTTATTATGTATCAATGTAAGCCACCTATACTGTAATTGGAAGCTTGCTTTTGTTGGTGATGGATTTAAATATAAAATAAAATAATAGTACATTATGCAACGAGCCTATAATGATAGTAATTAAGACGCGAGTATGTTTGTTTATGAAACGAGCGCAAGCGAGTTTTATAATTTTCATACGAGCGTCTTAATTACCATTATAGGCAAGTTTCATACGACTTTTTACGCTCGACCATATTTCTAACTTGAAATTATTCAGAAGTATTCATTTTATTCGTATCTGACCCAAGAGCGGAAGTGACCTTGTGCATAGCTCGTAAATTGTGAGATGTGCGCAGACGCGAAAGTATTGATTTTTTTCCGAGGAACAATAATGTCATTGACCTTGATATAACCTAGAGAATAACATGAACTAATTTCGATATAACCTGGAAATTGATTTAGAATTGAAAAACGAGATGACAAATTGAATTTATTTGAATATTATTTACAATTAACGCTAATTATTATAGTAACAGAACATAACCTTCTGCGACAGTATTGGATTTCCAGCCTCCGTGACGTTTCCATCGTTGTATTTCGATTGCATATCCGAGAATAATCGAAAACCTGAACTTTAATGAATAGGTGTACTTTAATGACATGCATTAAAGGACTGCTACCAGGTGTATAATTACTAAATTTCGGCATAGTCGAGCATAAAAAAATAATATACTAGTTTTTAATGCTACGTATCTACAATACGCAATTTTGCGATTTTTCAGATCTTGGTAGCGACCCCTACACATTATTCAAAACTAAACTAATTTTATCCAATAATTTTTTTATAATGGAACAGATTCAAAAGTGCTCTCTCCACATTTCCAAAGCTGAAAAGTACCTTAATGTGCATATTGGCAACTCGTAAAATAAAGAGCATTTGTGCATACTGACTGCGCACCTATTTCGTTGCAACCGGTCTCGTTTTGCTGTGTTTACTGTGATGTAGACAATTGTCTGGTACAGTTGTTGATGCGTAAGGAATGTAGTTGAAAGAGCATGATATTGTAAACATAAGCTTCAGCAATAAAATAAAAGAGAGAGAACATGAAAACGTTAACAAGTTTATGAGTTATGAGGAAAACGCTTCATCACTGCACAGTAAACTGCCATCATTTTGAATTTTGAAAAAAATATATATATATAAATATTTTTTTAAACGTAAAAATATTCATTTGTTGAGTGTAGCGTTTTTTCAATGAACGCGAATATCGATAATAATGCCAACCGCGAAGATCGATCAATTATTCGTCGGGCTATTCAGAACCTCCGCAGAGGCATGCTCTTCATGACAATATTTACCCATATCGTCGGTTTATAAGGAAAACACATTAAGTAAAAAATATTACTTTTAAGGAAAAAGGCGTATATGATGAATATAATGTGTGGCCTATGTGTGTGAACTTAGAACTGGAAAATTAAATACACATTAAAAAGAAACATTTTACTAAAAATAATATTTTGAGAATTCAGTGTTGTCAAGAATTTTCAAAACGTCTTTTTCTTAGAGGTAATATTTTTTACTTAATGTGTTTTGCTTGTAAGCCGACGATATCTATTTCCAGGAAGAAAAAATAACTTCCTGCGTGACGCATTTCCTTGCGAAACTTTTAAGCATCACCCGATGGTCCGGACTTGAAACCGTTGCATTTTCACCTGTCGGTCGGTCAGTCTGTCTGTCTGTCTGTCGGTCGGTCGGTCGGTCGGTCGGTCGGTCGAATTGCAAAATTTGTATAACAAATGGACAATTGAGAACGTCAAAATTAAAGTACTATTTAGTGCATATTCTGCCTGTATTAATGTAGTACAATGTCTCTGCCATAGTAATCAGCCACTGTACACTCACCTTGCTTTACAGCACTGTTTTGAATGATGTAACAGACATGACGGAGTAACAGATCTGACAGGTAACAGACATAACAAAGCAAATAAGCATGTGTTAACCTAAAATTTGTTTGCTTAAAATCTTCAAAATAGCAACTTAACTACTGCACACGTGCACTATTATGTCCTCTTGATCTTGACTTTATATGTTGTTATTTGTGGAAAACAAAACACAAACAGATCTGACAGAGTAAAAATGCACGCTTAGACTAAAACATAAAGCAAGAGTATGACACACAAACTCGCCAAATCAAAATGGGTGAACATAGCAGTACAATCAAAATGGGTCTTTGTGCATCATCTTGGCTTTTGCTGACATCTGTGGGATTTCTTTTTCAACTGTGTATCCATAGGAACAGAATGTTGTAACAGACCTGAGTGACTTACTGGACTAGAGTAATTATGCAATAATATTTAAGGAAATATAAACTCAGACATAAATGAATAAGTTTTGATAATATTAAATGTTTCTTTAATTTTTTTCTCTATTACATTATTAAACAAACCTTTATCTGGACATAATCATGCTCCATTTTAAAAACTTAACTAGTACGGACACAGCATTTTAGCTGTTACTATGAGAATTTTATTTTATTCTCGTGAAATATTTCATGTGAAGGAAATAATTTTTGTGACGTTTACTACAGTTGTATTGAAACCACTCACTGTTAGGAATTTATAACTCTATCGTTATAAATGCAATAATGGGAAGGGTAAGAATTGATGGACGTCATTTGTTATACAAATTCTGCAAATGACCCTAGATGTCAGTCGCTCAGTTTGTCTGCCAGCCGTTCAGTTGGTGAAAAGGTCTCTCGAGCTGTCTGTTTGTCGGTTTTTCGTTCAAATGGCCTTTCGGTCAGTCCGTCAGTCAGTCGGTCTGTCGGTCGGTGTATAGGTCAGTCATTCAGTTGGTCAGTAGACCGAATGACCGACTGTTCGAACGAAAGATTCGGCTGACGGAGATACCATCTGATAGACCGACCGTCTGGCTCACTGAATGACACACTGACCAACTGACCGATCACTCGAAAAACTGACCGTCTGACCGACAGACATTGTGACTGACTGACCAACTGTCCGATTACCTGGCTGACATTAACCGAAAACGACTTAAAGGATGCTGTCATGGACTGACTAGATTATCTGATTGTAACCACAGACGGCCCTTTTTACGATGAGGAAATACTTAAACTAGTTTTTAGGTGCAACAAGTGGCTAAACGTCCAATGCGATTTATGTAGAGTACTGGGTTAATTTATGAGGCAAAGAGCTATTCAGTTTGTTAAAATTATGACAAATATTTTCATAGCTAAACGTTTTTTATTTTACGAATCTCCTTCAGGTTGTAGCTCTAATAGGCTATATTTGAAAATAGTTTTAATGGAGAGTGTGTTTTGGAAAAAGTTTCCTTCTCTCCGAATAAAAATATAAAACTGAGTTAAAATTATGGTGTATAAGCTTTTTTATTATTGATACTCCAATGCTACAAGTAATTCAAAATAGGCGTTATAGGGTTATGAAAAATTAGAAAAATGTTTAATAAATATTTTACATTTATCCTTCTACTCTTCATCTTTCACGGTCTCTGCAGCTCATCTCTGGAACTCTCTACCACAACATGTCAGAGACTGTCGGACATTGTCTAGTTTCAAAAATAAATTAAAATTGCACTTTTTCAATTCAGATTCCTTTCAGTTATAAGCCCTTTTCTCTGCGATAGTTTTGTAAAAATATAGGCTATATATTTCTTTTCCTTCCTTTCCCCTTTTTGTTCTCTTTATCAGCCGATGAATTTATTATCATAGCCTTTTTATTGTGAATTTCATTTAATATTCGCATTTCTTTTCTTTTTATTATTATTTTATTACATTCCATTTTGTTATATTCTACCTTACGTTTTCCATATTAACCATCTGTACTAAATGAGTTGCTTTTACTATATTCCAATGTATTTTACTTCATTTTTCTATTATTGTATTGTTTTCATGTTGTTTAGTGTCGATTTTATTATGCTATTATTATATTTTTTTTTGTAATATGTTAGTATTCTGTTCTTTAACTTTTTGTTAAATTTTAACTGCTTGTATACTTTGTGACCTGGTAGAGTGTAAGAGAAGTCCCTATGGCCTTAACTCTGCCAGTATAAATAAAGAATTATTATTATTATTATTATTATTATTATTATTATTATTATTATTATTATTATTATTATTATTACATTCACAAAGTGTATGAACATCATTTATACTGAATAAAATCTCGATAACAACATTTTCTCCAATAAACTTGCAATAATGTGGACGTTTTGTTTCAAGTTTAGGATATTTAAATAACAAATGTTTAACAGTTTGTAATTACTTCTAACATACACAGAACCGTTTGTTGCGAATTCGAACCTCTCAAAATTACCGCAATATTTTTTTATTCCTGGTGTGTCAACAAACATTTTCAATTCATTGATTTGTTTTCTAACCTATGAAAAAGTGTTGTAAAATAGTATATAACTACAGCTACTAGTATCTAGGTTATTGCAATGCTAGCATAGGCCACAATACTATTGGAACCGATTGTAATTTGTATAGAAGATTGCAATTATTTTAACAAATATTATTCTTGAAACTGCAATAATTAGGTAGCGTTCTAAATAAACCAATATGGATCATGAATCATGCATTGAATAGTCCTGAAAAATATATTATTTTATATAGTTCAGTCTCGACATATCAATCAGTGTTGTATATCTGAAGGTTTTGCTACTCAGTTAGGTTTCTTAGATATTTCAAAATCAAAGCATAATTTATTCACATCTTTTGGTGTGCAGATTTCTATGTAATGTTTAATTTGTTCCCCAATTTGTTCTAAATAAACATCCAAAATATGTACTGCTGAGTGGCACAGTTAATATGTTGTAAACACAACTTATATGTTCAGGAAAGAAAAGAGAATTATGACACCTCTTTTATCGATCTCAAAGATTTAGAATATCACCATCTTCTAATTGAAGATAGACATCCGTCCTCCACTTCCATGTACACATTTGTACGCACTATTACATTATATTTATCCTTCTTTCTTATCCATAGGAATCATCATTCCATAGATTATTTTTCTTCCATTTGTGGAGAACAAAGACAAAGTTCAGGGTTTCATACATACAGTACATACACGCACAAGATTTTGTCAACTGTCATTGCGACAGATGATCCCAAACATCTTCACGTTTATAGGATTACTGTGCTTAATATTGCTTATTATTTTAAATAGGTTAATAGAAATCAAAGTTATTTTTATTCCTGTTTTTCCGCAAGTACCGAGATACATTATAAGTAGGGACCGGATTTTTATGTAATTACATATTATATTCCTTTCAACCTAACCGTATATAAGTAACAAATCTTTGCGAATCTTGTAACTGTCATTTATATATTAAAATTTAATACTACATATTTTTACATATTTACCCCACATTACATATTATGGTTTGGTATTACATAAATTTACATATTTAGGGGTTTTACTCATTGCTACTTCTCTAAAAGGAAAAAAAAAAATTCTGCTGGGAAAGTTTAAAATTTGAAATACACAGACGTAAAAAGCCTTTTTACCTACCCAAGAAAGGATGTATTTCGGAACGAAACATAACGTCCTTAGTTCCAGGAAGTAATAAAGGCACTCACCCCATTCCTCCCACTTAAATATGAGTGAACAAAAGGCAACCTTTCTCATACAACTACCTTGTATTGTAAAAATCACTCAGAAAGTAGCGTTGACTTCATGCGGTGGAGTGGGACGAGGACGACATGATTTATCTCGAACTATTTCTCCACACGTCTTAACAAGTTATTCCCATGCAATTTGCAACCTTACCCACCCTCTTCCTAATCCTTCCAGGGAAAACCCGTGTCAAGTCTGACATGAGCGCAATAAAGTAGCCGACTTTTGAAAAGAAGCTGAAGTAAAGGAACAAACTGGAAAGATGTTGAGACATTAAAATAAATAGCTTTTCAGGTTATTGCTTGACCTCTTTACTTTAAATTTAGTAGACCTATACGGAAATGGGATTTTCTGAGCAATTATAAGTATGGTTCTCGGCTGGAATAATCCTACCCTTCTGAATGAGACAGGAATGTCACTTTTTAAATAACAGTTTGTAAATGCCTATAGTTTGAGGTTTTAGTAGGTACTTTGTTTCTTACAGGGAGCAGCTAAAATGTATGTAACTCACATCTCCTCTTATTTTCTCCTAATCCAGTAAATCGAAACAGTGCTTGCAGTACTGTTGTATCATTCATTTCACTCAGTTCTCTAGTTTTAGTACTTACAGTATAAAGTGCAAGTGCGTTTATCTACTGCTTTTAACTAACTAAAATGACTCCTGTATCTTCAACCCTAATGACAAAAATAAAATCATTGACTGCGATGGACTAAGCTTTCACTACAGATGGAAAAATAGTAATGTGTCAAGTGTGCGGTAAAAAAGTCGGGTGCTCTATGAAATCACAACTGAAGAGTTTTACCTATCCTATACCTGCCAGATATTCATATTAAATATTTTCATTATTTTAAATATTTTGGTACATATTCAGCTTATTTTGTTACATAAATATGTACATATTTCACACCTTGATATTACATAAAAATCCGGTCCCTAATTATAAGTTATATGACAAGATTTCAATTGAGACTATCTGCAATTTAGGAAAATATTCTAAGGAAAGTTAAGTGAAATAATGCGCAGGCAGACATACATCCAAATATCTTTCAGAAGTCTGAACTGCAATTAATATTTAGATCTTACTGAGAGCCTTTCGTCTACTCATGTTTTGGATACCGAAAAGCCGATTACGAAAATATTCTCTTCGGAGACTTCACAACGTCACTTCAGAGGATTTTGTCGCACTTGGTGGGAACGTTGCTATCTCAGTAAAGTTCTGCAGTAACTTTCGCTATGTGGAGCTCCCTGATTGCTACATGTTGGGATTACGTGTGAATGGCTTAACTTGTGAAACGATGCGTGGATGTTCCCTGCATTACTGGCTACATGAAAGTAAGATATCAATCGTGTTTCAACCTTCCACAATGGGTATGAGGAATTTGCAATCATTACTTCATGTTGGTACCGTAAATCCTGTATAAAATGAAAACAAAACTAAATGGAAAACCGTGTTCGCTAGAATATTGCTGTGCCGAGAAGAGGAAGATAAAAATCAACAAAAACTATCTTCCCTTCAACTAATAACCTAAAGCTAAGAAGTAACAACTGCAAAAATGTATATTAAATACTGTTGTCGATCGATCAAAATATTTAATCGATTAACTGTTTGAAATTAATCGAGATTCATCCAGTTTTGATCCAGTTGAAAAAATGTTTAATACAATAATAATAATAATAATAATAATAATAATAATAATAATAATGATTTATTTTAGCTGGCAGAGTTAAGGCCGTAAGGCCTTCTCTTCCACACAACCAGCAAAAAGTGTATATACATATGCATGAACTTACAAAGAATTCAACAATTTGATTTAGATGAGAGTTACATGTATACAAGAGTTATTTACGAATTAAACAACAAAATACTATGAACTATTAATTAAACACTGAAATAAACTGTGTAGCAGAATTAAACTAAAATACATAGAATGTTAATATATTTCAAATTATATTAGATAATAGAAAGAGATTATTATGAGACAATTTTGAAAATGCAGCACAATCAGGATGATGTCTAAAGAAAAAAAGCAACAGTGTAGTCTGTAATATTTTAAATCAGTATGATTGGAGTGAAATAATATACTGTATTGTTAAATTTTAACTTGTGTTCGGTGAAAAGCATAAGTGTTAAATGTTGTACATCTGTATATAATGTATCGTTATATAGTACAAAACAACTATTTTAATTTCTTACTAACATATTTATTATGAGGCTTATTTATTGAGTTAATTTCTCCGGGAAACATAAATAACAAAAAATATGAAGACTCACCTATTTAATACTGTTTCATCCATGATTTTAAACACCACTAAACATGAAAAAAACTTTTTTTCTGTCAAGCACTTCTCCACGATCGTTCAGTTTTAATCCAAACATTTCACCGAGTTTACCTCTCAAATTCTCATATGAGATAATGGAGTTTACATTTTTCACAGACCACAGAAAACAGAATTTTTTCTTTATCAAACTAAACACACAACCGTCACATACGAACTCAGTACAGAAAATGCATCTGCAAAACTACAGCGGTCCAAACAGAAGACTGTCCCCTATTGTAATCCGAATTATCAGATTTTACAAAAAGAAGAAGATAGTTACTGTACGCTCTCACTTGCACACAAAGTACACATGGCTATTTTATAAGGAATGAGGGGGACGAATCCGAGAAAAGTATGTATTTCATATGATAGGAAGATGAGCTGACAACAAGGTAGAGGTTTTCTTGGAAAACCAAAAAACTGAATAAGGGTTTCGCATTGTGTTTCAACTTTCAATAGAGATAGACTAAGTCACTGTCCTCATATCTCCATCTCTTTCTGAAGTGTCTGTGCAAAGATTTTCTCTACGCTACCTGGTTTACAGTTGGAAAATAACACTACTCTTGTGCTTTTAAGTAAGCAATTTCCGAAAGAGAAATATTGTCGGAATTTTTAGTATGAGATTGTGTTAAAATAATAATTAACATCAGCTACAACCGTTTAATTTTAATTGATTCGATTATTCGATTAAATGTTTTGATCGATTAATCTTGCAAAAGAAATTGATGGATTAATCGATTAAATCCCACAACACTAGACTAATATTAAAACGTCCTTCTTAGTACATATCTTTATATATTTGTATAGAATTGATAATATCATGTGTAAATAATTTCCAATTCAATAATTTCGTAAGAGTTCCTTACCTGAACTTATAGGAAGAATTCGAAAATGCCCTCTAAAAGGGTGGGAGAAAGGTTTTAACACGGATAATTAAACTAGCTACTGCATACATATCATAGATCTGAACATTACAACATAGCAAGAAAATATTAAATTTACTAAAACTTGGGGTCATATTTCAGGTTTATCTTGAAGTTGGACGAAGGCAGAACGCTTCAGACCGCCCAACTTCACAAACAAGCCTGGAATGTGACCTCTGCAATTGGTTGATTAGCAAAAATTATTCTTTTCCTTTCCTCTGCCTGCAATGTTTATGTCGCCTGTCAGACATTCAGGAACGCAGTATAGGCACTTATTGGCCCATTGTGAGTTCTATATTAGTGATAATTGTTCCAAGTTCGACGACTGGCCTGAATCCAATACTGACAGGTGTGTTACCCTCTCTCACCGCTGATTTAATCGCAACCCATCTCCAGACGAGTGCCTGAGAAACCCTAGTGCCAGAAGCCTCAACCCCTTAAATCCTACATCCGCATAAGGGCATATGTTCGTGAACGACCACAAATATTATCAGAAAATGCAGGCTCTAAATTTCTAAAATTTTATAAGGAAATGAACTCACAATTGGACAAAAGTTACAGGGCACCACAACAAGACTTATTAGAACTTAAATATCTGATAAAAGAACAAAAAAGGTTACTAATAATATTTTTTAGAATTCACTTTTTACTTTAAATTAAATTTTCCAAATTTCAAAATTTTTAAACACATTATTTCATAACTCCACAACCATTATAGATAGAATTCTGAAATTTTGTACACTGATTTAACATGCATTTATGGGAAAGGTAGACTACAATAATGCCCATTTCTTTGAAAATAGAAAAATTACGTCACAAAACATCATGTAAATTTTAATATATCTTATATATGACAAATACTGCACGCATTGTATTCTTCACTTGCCATAATTAGGAACACTAAATCCAGACGTTTGCGATGGGCAGGGCATGTAGCACGTATGGGCGAATCCAGAAATGCATATAGAGTGTTAGTTGGGAGACCGGAGGGAAAAAACCCTTTGGGGAGGCCGAGACGTAGATGGGAGGATAATATTAAAATGGATTTGAGGGAGGTGGGATATGATGATAGAGACTGGATTAATCTTGCACAGGATAGGGATCGATGGCGGGCTTACGTGAGGGCGGCAATGAACCTTCGGGTTCCTTAAAAGCCATTTGTATGTTAGTTGTATATGAAAAATAAAAAAAATTAATTGTATGAAAATAAACAACTCTACATGTCTGAGAGTAGCTACTTTTCAGAAATATTACATGCAGGAAACATATTAAAGATGTCAGAGAGATCATAACAATGTTACGGTTACAAAATGATGTAACAGCAGATTTTTTTTTTTCATATTTTGATAAAACTGGTTTGAAAAATATTATTAGTAATCTTTTTTATACTTTTATAAGATATTTAAATTCTAATAAGTCTTGTTGTGGTAGGCTACCTTGTAATTTTTGTCCAATTGTGAGTTCATTTCCTTGAAAAATTTTAGAAATTTAGAGCTTGCATTGTCTAATAATATTTGTCGTCGTTCTCGTACATATACCCACAACAGGCCCGTACTACTCCAAAGGCTTCAACCCAGCCTATTCTTAACCATTGTAGAGATTAATGTAGAATGTTGAAATGAAAGTACCCCGATAAAAAATCTTTATACCAGCAGACCATGCATCAAACTCGAGCCGTCTGGATAAAATCAAAGCTTGCTAGTGTATGATAGCCCACTCATCAATGTTAAACCGACGGACCAAAACTAACTTACTTGCTTATGGCTTTTAAGCAATCCGGAGGTTCATTGCCGCCCTCACATAAGCCCGCCATCGGTCCCTATCCTGTGCAAGATTAATCCAGTCTCTATCATAATATCACACCTCCCTCAAATTAATTTTAATATTATGCTCCTATCTACGTCTCGGCCTCCCCAAAGGTCTTTTTCCCTCCGGTCTCTCAACTAGCACTCTATATGCATTTCTGGATTCGCTCATACGTGCTATATGCCCTGCCCATCTCAAACGTCTGGATTTAATGTTTCTAATTATGTCAGGTGATGAATAAAATGATTGCAGTTCTGCGTTGTGTAACTTTCTCCATTCTTCTGTAACTTTATCCCTTTTAGCCCCAAGTATTTTCCTAAGAACCTTATTCTCAAGCACCCTTCATCTCTGCTCCTCTCTCGAAGTGAGAGTCCAAGTTTCACAACCATAGAGAACAACCGGTAATATAACTGTTTTATAAATTCTAACTTTCAGATTTTTTGACAGCAGACTAGATGACAAAAGATTCTCAACCGAAAAATAACACACATTTCCCATATTGATTCTGCGTTTAATTTCCTTCCGAGTGTCATTTATATTTGTTACTGTTGCTCCAAAATATTTGAATTTTCCACCTCTTCGAAGGATAAATCTGCGAACGTCGACCGTCAGTAGTGTGACACAATTTTTATTATTGATGAAATTTAGCAAATTATTTCTTATTAATTTCATTTACCAAATGTATGTACCCATATATACTCTTTGAGAACTTGCAAAGTCATGTACAAAATTTTGTTAACAACAGTCAAACTTAATTAATCCTACCTCAATTTTTTTACACGTCAGTAGTGTGACAATTTTTAGACTGATGTCAAGTAGTAGAAAACAATTTGATATGTTACTGCAAAATTGAAAATGATGGACTAATTACAGTGATTGAAGGATGTATCTATGACCTCCATATATTGCAAAGGTTTAGAATAAAAAATAAATTTTAAAAAATGTTGTGCATTACTTTTGGAGTGATCTTCGTATAAGTGACCGTGGCTGATGATGGAGAATTTTGGAAAATTGGACTTATCTGAAAAACCATAAGGCATAAATCGAAAATTCTTATATCAAATTAAAGGGAAGAAAATTCTCTATTAAAATAGTTATATTTTGAAAATTCTAATTTTTCATAATTTTTTTGCGTTTTGTGTGTAGGCCTACGTTCCATGCCAACAAAGTCATATAAGCATATTTAACATCTTTGAACCCGTGCACTTGCATTTAAATGACGAGCAGAAACATAATTCATTTCGTCGGTTTCTTGGTAAAAGTGACCAAGTCACATTCCAAGGCTTCCAAGTATTATGAAAATTTAAGACATAATTTTATATTAAAAAACTAATAATATAGCACATTTACCTTCAAAATAACTTATTACTAACATCTAAAGAAGTACATTTATCTTTGGATGGATCATTAAACCTTTAAATGCCTTTTCCCAACAATTTTTCATTTTGGACTTGGTCACTTTTACCAAGAAACCGACGAATTTTGTTTAATGGAAACGACAATAGAACCAGTACAGTCGCTCGATATCAGATTTATTAAGCATACGTATCCGTCTATGCACCGTTACTGTAATGAAACACAAAGAGTAAACTTATTCATATGCTCATATTAAGCAGAAGTTTAGACAGCTACCATTACTGCGTCGCTTAAGTTGGGTATTTAATAAAAGTTGGTGCGAAGCGATCTCCCTGGAGACGAGCCTGCAACCGAGTTCCGTAGAAGCTAGCACTTCATTCGCAATGCAAACATTCTTCTGAAGTGAACAAGAACGTAGACTGAGAGAGAACAAAGTTTCAAAATCGATATAAAATGTCTCCGGTTTACTTGTCATTTAACACCTTTCTTCAGCAACATGCACGTTGCGTTCGTGAGTTTTAAGAAGTCACCAGTCTTCTGTTTTCAAACATGTTCATACAGACAAGGATGTCTACTATGATAATAGTTTTTTATTCAGGGACAACATTTTATTTTTACTTCAATTTTTATTGTACCCGAGTTTTTTAATGTACTTCACTCCCACTCCCTCTACTAGTGAACTTCCAACTGTTCTCCTCACAGAACCAAGCGTATACAGTCAAAGTCGCCTTATGGTCATAGTAAACACAAACAGTATTCAGTTAGTGAGTATAGTACGTTCCAGAAATATGTTCGCGTTTTCCAGTGACGAAAGAGCTTTCAATATTGAATCATATTTTCGCACAGGTACTGTCGTCCGTTTGCCTACGTCGCATCCCGATTTCCCTCACGCGCAACTGTTTAAAATAACTTAAATAAAAGTAATTAACTGTCACGTGATTTCCCCCTTTCTACGATCCTGCAAAATAACCACTTGGACGGACAGTAGATAGCATGTCTCAGTAATGTTATCTTTGCGGGTCGGGCAGAAGTGAAGATTGAATTTACAGTACGTACTCTTTTAAACTCGTATAATAGGTATAGAATTATTTCAACATGAGTTAATAGTACGAAGGACGAAACTGGTAATTGGAATTAGATGCAATAGTCTATAGTGCGATAATATGCACAAAAGAACTGAAGTCTGTATCGAAATGAACGGCAACCATTTTCAAAAATGTTTAAATATCCATATTATGATTATTTTTCTATTTAACTTCATTCTCTATATTGTACGCTAATGTGCTGTAGACAGTATAATATAACCTGCATAATGAATACGTTCGCATGGATAACTCAGTTCGTGAGTAAAAACACTTATTGTTAATACTGTACTGTATTTTGATTAAACAAGAACCTAATGAAAATTATCAAACTAAAAATTACGATATCTTCTAGTTTACGTAAATGGATGAACTACTTTTCTTCCCTCCTATACCTAGTAAAGTGATTTGTTTGTATTTTACGCCAGTATTATCGAACTTCAATCGTGGAAGGGGGTAGCAAACGGTGTTTCCGGCTCTGAACCATTAATCCAAAGATACAGCCAGGTTAATATTAAAAATGTTAGTAAAAATAAAATGATGTCCCTGTATAATATAATACATTCTGCGCTGAAGAATTTTCTGCATCAGTTTTAAACGCATCAATATTTTCCTTAACGGCAACTTAATCCCACTAACTTTTCGTTCTTACTGATGCTACAGTAACTACCAATTAATTGCTAGTTCTTATATCGTTTTTATCTCAGAAAATCTGAGCATGAACTTGCTAAACACTAAGTTTTCAAAATTCTAAAAATTCACGGTATCCATGTAAATTGTGGTTGAAAAATTAGTAACTTCAGGCACATTAGAAGCGGAGAAATTGAAGAAGATTTTTTGAGGAAGTGGTGAGAAATAGCATTCGTCGGAAGTTGCCGGGTCGACGAGTGAAGAAGAAATACTAAGTCTTTTGGATTGTAATATATTCTTTACAGTTCAGAATAATTTTGGTGAAATATGTTTGAACAGTAAGTTCTATACCTTGAAACTCGGACAGTTTCTAACAAGGGAAGGGTTTCGGCTCGAACAGTAATTTTTTGTTAAAAATGTGTACAGAGCCTTACCTCACAAAGGTGATGAAGTCCGTAAAATCATTCATTTGTGTAACTCTCTGTTTGGTTGGTATTGGTCAATACACTTCTTTAAAAATGTACATGAGGATTCTCTATAAAATGCATGAAACAGCATGGAGCAGAGCAATAAGCACAACACGCAGAAGCAACACCTGAACAATCTTCTGAACCACACTCCATTGGCGAAAAATCAAATGCCACCTGAATTACATTTTTGAAGTCCGAGACTTGTTCAGGATTCACGTAACCAGCTGACTGCCAGGAATACTAAATCATAGGGCGGTACACTGGAGCAGACAACTGGTTATGAATAACAGAGTGCATTTTCATCATAAACACTCGATTTCCCAAGTTAAGTTCTGGATTCCCTGCAAGAGTCCTTATGCAATCTGTTATCCTCCGAGCATATATTTTGTACTGTCTAAGGAAACAGATATCCAGAGGCTGGAATTATTTAGTTTTTTTAGGTGGAATGATCATACATTCCATGTCTTAGCCCAGGAATTATTCATTTATTAAGGTTGCGTCCTTGTGCGCATTCAATGACTCGCACAGCAGTGTACATTTTTGATTAGTTGCAATATTTTCAGACAGAACGTTGGAGAAAAATGTTCTTAAATGGGCTTTAGACATTTTACCACTCGCACTAGTTTCTAGGCTACACTAGGCTAGGCTAGGCTTACGGGTAAGGTGTCCCATCCCCTTAACTTGTGCAGTGCTCTCCCCACCCCTCAACTTGTACAGTGCTCTAACAGACAAACCACACATTACACAAATGAATGCTTTTGAGAGCTTTACAGAGATGTAAAGATGGGTCTGTATACAAATTTTGGATATGAAATTCATGTTAGAGCCGAAACCCTTCCCTTGTAAGTATAATACACACGCACGCATGCACATACGTGTGGTAGATACATGTAATTCAAGGAGTTAAACAATTACACTTCAGTGTTAAATACGATAATTTGGACCAAAGTAATGATTAACATAATGAAGAAAAGTTGATATACAGGGTGAATCAGGAGGAAAGGTACATGTTATGAGAGGTGAAAATAATGGTAATTCTGAACAAAAAAATTTATATGAACATATGTCCTATTCTTAACGGTTTCGAAGAAAACTAATGCAAACATCGTGGAACGGGAAAAGTGTAGGTGATAGTAAATTAAATATTGTTACCTTATATTCTGTTTAATTGTGTACCTACTTCTCTTTACTGAGAATGTTCAAAAAGTACACCGTCAACTGCAATGCACTTCGTAGCTTTTGTAGACAGCTGCTGTGTTGCTGATCTGAGCTGATTCGGACATTCCTTTACTTGAGCATAAACATGAAAAATGCGAGCGAGAGGTTCCTTCCTTGTTTCTACTTTCCGCTTGCAGACTTCCCTCTTAAGCCAACCCCACACACAGAGTAATTCAAATGGAATAAAGTCAGATTACCTCGGTGGCCAAAAAATGAATCCACCGTGACTGATCCAACGCCCAGGATACATTTCATTAAAGTCGTTTTGGTTGCGTCCGCATGTTAGTGCTGATGAAGGACATGAGACTGACGCCTGTGATTTTCAAACAATTGTATGTCAATATTTTTAAGAACAGGGCATATGTTCATATAAACTTTATTGTTCACAACCACCAATATTATCACCCATCACACCATGTACCTTTCCTCCTGACTCAGCCTGTATAAAACTAAAAATCATATTTTACAAATGTAATATTTGAAGAAATATATTCTAGAGACGAAAAACAGTTCTTTTTGACAATCGGCCTTTGAGAATAGTCAATATCTCACAGTCCCTTTACACTATGTACACTAGAATACACTATTTTCAATATTTATAGTATCATAAAGGATGTAGGCTTACATTTATCAAACATATTTGCATTATTTACAAAATAAGTAGGCTATAGTAATATAAAATAAAATATCTTGCACTATAACACACAACACTCAACAAAATATTGTAAATAATGTTTGATCGATGTAGGACTACATTCTTTATGATACTGTAAAAAGTAAAGATAGCGCATTCTAGTGAACATAGCATAAATAATATAAATTGTAAATATTAGTGTAATTGTTAAAGTAATAATATAAATTGTAAATATTAGTGTAATTGTTAAAGTGGCCATGTTTTGTTCTGCCCAACTTGACCAAATAAGAGTCGCATGACAAGCCAGTAAAGTACTTCGCTTGCATATGCTCGAGCGTCGTCCACTTAAAAATTCCCGTAATCCAGTACTTAACCTTGCTGTCTCCGTCTTTACCCATTACAGTGTTTTACACTATAAATCTCTAAAATCTACCATCACAGTTAGTTTGTTTCTTCGTCTTTCTTAGCCTTCATCTTTTTCTTACCGACTTACAATCCAATGTTGTGTATATGTGTGAGAAGGGTATATGCATGTTTCTTAGCAACACTACACAAACAGACATCGCGGGCCTTGCTAATCGTGTGGTTAGCACGGCACATGATTCCATTACCATTACTAATATAAATAATGATTATAATAATCAAATAATCATTTTTATTATTATTATTATTATTATTATTATTATTATTATTATTATTATTATTATTATTATTGAACAGAGATTAAGGGTGTTTGAGAATAAGGTTCTTAGGAAAATATTTGGGGCTAAGAGGGATGAAGTTACAGGAGAATGGAGAAAGTTACACAACGCAGAACTGCACGCATTGTATTCTTCACCTGACATAATTAGGAACATTAAATCCAGACGTTTGAGATGGGCAGGGCATGTAGCACGTATGGGTGAATCCAGAAATGCATATGGAGTGTTAGATGGGAGGCCGGAGGGAAAAAGACCTTTCGGGAGGCCGAGACGTAGATGGGAGAATAATATTAAAATGGATTTGAGGGAGGTGGAATATGATGATAGAGACTGGATTAATCTTACACAGGATAGGGATCAATGGCGACTTTATGTGAGGGCGGCAATGAACCTGAGGGTTCCTTGAAAGCCATTTGGAAGTATTATTATTATTATTATTATTATTATTATTATTATTATTATTATTATTTCTCTCAACACATTCGATCCTGCTGACCTTTCACATTTCTGTATTATTATGAGGGGCTTAGAACAAAAAGCAGGTAAGTGACATTATTAAAAAAATGAGGTAAGTGGGTGTTGTGATAGCCCAAAAGGATGTTTCTTTGGGATAAAATGAGGTAAGTGATCACACTGTGCAGTGCTGCTATATGGGCATCATTTCACCAAATTAGTGTATAATATTTCATTGCATGTAGAACTTTAACTGTAATTTCCTCAAAACTAAATTTCCGTCACTTACCTGCTTTTTGTTCTAAGCCCCTCTTACTTCTCTGCTTTTATGTATACATCTCCCAGTTTGCAACATCCAAACCAATTAGCCTAATCTATTTCCAGTTACCCTCTCTCCAGGTTACTTTTTCTCTTATTCGTATGTATTCAATGCTGCATAATCAAGACAACGATTACGATGACGATGACGATGACGATGACGATGACGACGATGATGATGATGATAATGATGATGATGATTAAAACAATAACGATGATGATATAATTATAATAATAATAGAATTGCTTCTATTATTGTCATTATTAACATCAACTTGATCTGCGTAATATAATTAGATGAATAAATAATTATTCTGTAATGGCAACCACCTCTTATAGTGAATACTTACTATTATTGTGTACGTTCTTAACAGTCAGAGAATACGTAAAGTAATGTGAGAGTTATATTTTACGCGTTAATGTTACGAAGCACAAAGAGAAAACTTATGATTCTGCAAAAAATCGACTTCGAGTTTCCAACGTCTTCTTCAGGATCCTTGTTTATTCTATGCCTGTATCCCTGGTTATCTCTCAGTCTTCCTGTTTACAGCTATTTCTATTCTCTTCAATTATTGAACGAATTTAGAATATGCGGCAAAATAAACGACATTGAAACGTTATTTAATTGCGTTGGTACAATAAGTGTTGAAAATGTGTATTATCACGTGCCACACATTGTTCATAACATTTCTGAAGATTATTGAACATGTCGATGAAACAAAGGTTGCTGTAAGGACACAAAAAAACCGCGGTATCTTCTCGCGTAATTCGCAGGTGGGTCATCTGTCTTGAGAACTGATTCTTTCTGTAGTGATCTAGGGTCGTGAGATCCGAGGAGCAGGAACAGTACGAGAATGGAGTTCTACAAAAAATTAGCTGATTTTGAAAATGTCGTTTCAGAAGGGCAAGTGACTCCCATGCGATGTGGGCTGTAGCTCTATCTTGCTGCATCCTTTGTTGTTGGAGGGGTAAGTTTCTGGAGCAACAAAGCGGCGCAAATCCCGCACGAATGGGGTAATAGTGAGGTCTCTGTAGAGTACCTGGTTTACTGTTTTTGGATTCTATGCAGCATCCTCGACGATATAAGGGCCCAATATTTCATGACCGGACACGGGGCACCAAATCGTAATATGCACACAGTGCGGGGGTTTCTGTATAACGACATCAGGTCGTTCCAACCCTAAAAAACGAGTTGTTTATCTGTTGATGTATCCATCAAGGTGAATATGGCTTTCAACTGAAAACTATATGTTGTAGAAGAAATCTTGATCCTGATACGTTATGGACAACACTCGGCTGCAATACTGTAATCCCTTTCTGTTAGATGCTGAGCAACTTGAATGAGGTATGCAAATCCATCCAGCTCTTTAAACATCCGCCGAACTACTGCCATCGTGATCTAATAGAAGCAGTAAGGTAGACCACGTGACTCGCTTCACAGCTGATCGCGAAGGACAGCCTTTCAACCATATGAATTAGTTGGAGTGCATGAAGAATAACATATATTTATCTGAAATGTAGTGTAATTACATTAATACAATTTGAAACAGTGACTGTGAGACACTTGAGACATAATTCACTTGCAACTTAAGGTGTGAAAATTACGTTATTCCAGGCAAAGTTCGTATGCGTAATACCTGCCTTTATTTCGATTAAATGTTGCGCCCTTTATGTGGTTAAGTGAATTTTTGGTGTTATAAACAGTAAATAAGTGTAATAATATACACGTGAAAGTGAAACATTAACTAGCATTTAAAGTAAGTTGTGATTAGGCCTAAGTGCAGCGTTACTGATGTTACTCTGGTCTAATCCATTATTGTTACTTTACCGTATTTGTTTTATTAAATTTAAATTATTGCGCCCTTTTCATGTGTGAATAACCTACATTATAAATAATAATACGTTTGTTAAGATACACAATTTGAACTAAAAACGATATATATATATATATATATATATATATATATATATATATATATATACTATATTACGAAAAATTATACCGTATAGTTTTCATTACTGTTACATTACCTAATATTGTAATTAATTGAAATAAAGCACGCACGCTTCATTGCGAAATTCTTGCACATTCATTTATGCACGTTTCAATAATTTTCAGTTGCATTGCAAGCATATTTTGATGTGTTGAAATTATAGGTTATGTTTACTCTATCAGTACTTATCTTATTTCTATATTCGCAATTATGTATTATAATTAAGCATAACGCTACGTATAACTTGTTAATACAATTTGTCTATACTTCAATTGTATTTATTCGTTTCATATGGTACTGCAGTCTGAAGTCTGATTAGTGTAATATGTTACTAGAGCTAAACTAGCGCTGAGGTAGTTCCCTTCGTACTCGTACACCTTGCATATACGAATTAGTGTGCTTAGTTTAGGCTTTTATTATGCTTTGCGTATAGGATCAAATGCAGCTACACAAAAAATAAATTCAACGGCTTTCACTTCAGAAATTACCGGAACTACTTCAGCGCTAGTTTCCGTTATAGTCAGCGATGTATGCAATGGAAGCGAGAAAGGAACTGGCCATCCTACTCCGTTATCTCTTGCCTTAATTGCTTTATGAGTGATACCTTATTGGCTTTCGGACACTTGACTAAACGACAGCTGTACTGCAATAAGGCTACCCCTAAGCAACTAGACGTACACGTTTATGTTATCATGTCGAATGTGAAAGCACAATTATTCAAATTGCAGACTACTGCATTAGTAAATGTATAAATGTATTGCTGAATTATTATTTTAGAATGAAGACAAGCATTTGCGTTGGGAAGAAATCTTCACACAAACTAGTTATAGACATTGACATAACATTTCCGGAAAAAGATCAGGAATGCTGAATGTATTTAGTTTAAATTAAGAAGTAGTTTTATAAAATAACTCTTTCTGTCTAAGTTTGATTTTCTCTAATGCCCTGTCATTCCATAGCTACGTTATGATGTCATATAGAAATTATAGGTTATATTTACTGTATTTATATTCCTATATTCATAATTATACATTATAATTAAGCATAATGTCATGTATGATACCTCCGCACGTTCAATTTGTATTTTAATTTATTTATTTATTTATTACGATACTGAGTTGTACCACAGTCTAATACTTACAGTCGCGCAACTTCAACACTTTTTTTGCCAACATTCGCGACACTAGCGCCCAAGCGGCAGGCAAGGCACTGGTAATAGGGTTGATACAATCTCGTTCAGCCAGCACGTGCTTTAAAGGGATGCTAGATGTTATAAACGTTTTAATCATGCGTCAGAACAAAGGCAATGTGTGCAATGACGAAAATTGCAGTAACAACAAGTTTAAATCTCCGAATATGTCGTTCTTCAGATTCCCTAAAGACCAAGAGAAAATCATAAATCAGTCATAACTAATAATCCACGTTGTAGGTAGCCTACGTATTGTGTTCTATGAAACATTTATTAGTTATCAGTTACGTATTTGTATGTCAAAGTAGATACCTGTTACAGTATATTATTTTTTTTTTGCAGAGATCATATGTGTAAATGTGTAACCATTCCGATTTTGGATAACGTATCTAGAGCTTTTAATGCAAGTAATTCCATAATTTTTGTATTCGTGTTTATTTTTTATATTTTTCAGAAGTTGAATGTTATATTGCATTCAAGTAGGGATCATGGTGTTAATTTTTCAAGAATTCATGGAGTATTGTAATCCTTTTGCGAAATATTCATTTCTTGAATAAATCCGGACTGTGTCGATAAAATTTCTGATGTGTTGGTGTAGATTCATGTGGCAGACGTATTAAGCTCTCAAGAAATAAAAGAGCCTTTTTAAATTTAATATAAAAAGCAATCTTTTCTGTAATAATTTGCATGACTGTTAACTGTTATTGGTGTTGATTTTACATTCCCAGTGATTATTTGAGCCGTTCAGAGCAGAAGTGGTGTAAGTCAAAATTAGATAATGAGCGTTAAAGTAAAAATTCTGTAAAATACAGCGCAAAGTAGCAATTAATATATCCTTCGTGCTATTAACTAACTACTAATAGTTTAAATAAATTCAATATTAACTGCTACTTTGCGCTGTATTTTACAGAATGTTTACTTTAACCCTCATTACTCATTTTTTACTTACACCATTTCTGCTCTGAAAATAAAATTAGGCCTACATTTTCGGAGTTAATATTGAAGTTACCATTTTTTTCAACAAAATTGTGTGTTCATTTATTTGTTCTCACCTACGTCATATTAACAGTAAGTGCATGTAAATTACGTATTATATAGATAGGATAAGTTAAAATTAAGCTTATCTGTGAAAACTGGAAATGTAATTTAAAATGCGGTAAACTTGCCATAAAAATTTACACCATAATATCAGCACTATTTGTGACTCAAAATAATAAAGGAAATACCGGTTCTTAAGAAATGGAAAAATAACGAACTTCATAAATCAATGTCATATTAAGGTTTAAATCCTCCCTTTTTTATTTTCAAGTTTACCTCAGCGGCCGAGTTTACCCCAATTTGTGGTATGGAAAATAGTTAATTTCTCAGGAAATTGGGAGAGGAGTTCACCACGCGATGTATCCTACGAGATATGGCCTACAATTTTGAAGCTACTAATTTTGACTCTTCTCACAGTAAATATAGAGTTCCAATGATTCATAAATATATTTAGGAATGAATTGAATTAACCGTCCACGTACGAACAATTATATTATTTCAAAGCATGATACGTGATCAGGGCCACGATTCAGTTGTAAGGAGCAGAAAGAATTACGTTTATTCCCAGCTTCTGAAACTTGTAGATTAACTGCGTGTGAAATTCTTCTAGGATTCTAAAGTAAAATTAAGAAGAACATATACACTTACTGTATAGCATAAAAATATAAAATAAATTACGCAAACCCCGTTTTCTGATGTGTTATCATATGTCGTGTGCACACTGTTAACTTGCCTGCCGCTAGAGGGCTACTGTCGCGCCAGCTGTCAAATGTTGGCATATTTTATACGTATGAGTTGCGTGACTGTAAGTATTAGACTGTGGTTGTACTGAATTGTATTTATCGACTTTCTACGAGGAGAAGTAACATAACCGTATGTAAAGTACACTTCATAGGAGGGACTGTGGTGAATTTTCTACCTACAAGTAAGGAAGGTAACCATGTTCTGAAGTTTATCCTAAATATATTCTTCTTTATTGCTTAAATCTCAAAATAGCTTTCGTTCTCAACTCAAAATGTTGCTGCAAATAGGTTATGTTAACATGGTGAATTCTCTTCACATAAAAATAGCACAGTTTTATAATTATTTCTGCAACATATTATGCAATAAGAAGTGAACGCATCTTATGCACACATTACACTAAATAAAATTGAGCACTGACACGCAATAAAGTAATATATTTCACTGAGCTCCGTATACTCAAATAGAAAAGCCCGACTCTTCGAGTGGCGTCACACAACCTACAGTACGGCCTGGGGCCCGTTTCACAATCCTTACAAATTACAAATTAACAATTTACAAATAACAAGTAAAACATTACAAATGCTTGTAAATTGTGTTTCACAATGCTATTTTATTAGTTTGTAAAGTCTGACGAACTTCACAAAATCAGCTAAAGAAATTTACAAATACGCATTATTGGTTACACAATATCGCCAACGACAATTTACAAAAATCGCTAATGAGCAGAGCTAAAGTCGCTGTATTTTTACTACTATCGATACATATGTTTATATTTTGTGCTAAAATAGATTATTCTATGCTTGCTGATTCATATTTCATCAACAGAAAATATATAGTATTGTTAAAAAAAATTAAAAGTATTTAGATTTTTATATATTGGCGACAATGGAGTTTCATTTGATGTGATTGGTTGAGTATACCAATACGTCTATTACTTAAATCACCAAAGTTAGCACAAAATTCAGTCAAATAAGTAAATAACAGATTTGGTCCACGTACAAATATGCTATTGATAAAATATTTACGATGTCTAAACACAAAATCAGGTTAATTTTTTGTGTTTATCCATCAGTATTTATTAATGTTTCATCCTTAACCTCACAAACATTAGTGATCCCATCCGCAGCATAAAAATTCTGTGCTATAGTAAATAACATTTTGGTGATCAAAAACCTGTCCCGAATTTAACTCTTTTAACATCAACAACCCTGTGCGCACTTTTGCACACTGATATCTTAGAAATTCCGTGCTTATCTGCTAACCCACGGAACTGACTGGTGACTGCATCCAATGCAAAACAATACAGTTCTCGCTTTGAGATTAGGGCATCACTTTTCTCTTTTGGATGTTGGATATATGATGTCCCATATCTTGCAGGAGAGATTCCAGAGAAACGGGACTCGAAACGACTTCAGAATACCGCGTAAGTAGTGTCACTATTGCATTATTGAATTATTTATTTTTGGTGCAGGGAACTTCTTTATTAAGTTCGAGTATTTATTAAATACAGTCTTCGTATATAAATACTTACGCGGTATTCTGAAGAATAGCGCGGGACTCATTCGAATCCTTTCATTAAATTTATACAATGATACGAACGTGCTATTAATTCTTGGCCGGAGAATTTTACGTATAAGTCTTCGTTTGATTAGGCCTAAATTCAATATCTTCGTCTGAGTCACTAGAACTCCTTAATAACATCAAAACTGCTTTAGTTTAATTCTTAATATTATCCAGTTACTCAAAAATTAATTTAATAAGTATTTCTTTATTGTATTTATTCATAATTTGTTGCAATATCAAACTTTACACATCTCAGAGGTATTGTAGAAAATGTGCTAATTTTACAAGTAAAATTTACATGTTTGTAAAATTACTCTTCATTGTGAAACAGAATACTTGTAAAGTGAGCAAAATTTAATTTGTAAAGATTTGATTTCCTTTGTAAAGTTCAACATCACAAACAAACATTGTGAAACAGACGTTTACAATTTAGAAGCAAAGTTTACAAATTACAAAGCTTGTAAACATTGTGAAACAGACCCCTGGTCTAGATCGAGCAGGCATTGCGCCGAACAGACCTATCGCTCAAACCAAGTTTCAGCGATGTTCGTCATAGACTGCGCTTCAGGGACTGTAACACCTGTTGGAGAAGTCGTTCATGATTCTCGTTTGCGGTGACGGTTCTTGGGCGCCCTGTTGTCCCCTTTCGTTGACATAAGACTGATCCCGTATGACGAAACTTCTCAACGATAGCTAACAGCGTGCGTCAACCAAATCCCCGTTGGACTAGCACACTGAAACACGTGGTCTCACAGAAACTGATTTAACAGGCACACTGGGAGACTGAGGGTGAAGGGGAACAAAACCGATTACAAGCAGCGTAGCGCAAGGCCAAGCAAATCTCCGCCAACGTCCAAATGAAGTCATTGAATGACATTGTAAATTCAGTGTCGTGTTGATTTCTGCAATATTATGACCGTGTTCCACGATAAACACCTTCTCCTTTGTTGTGAGAATCATAATTGCAGAAATCAACACGACGCTGAATTCACAATATATTATACAAAGACTTCATTTGGACGCGTGGCCTGTTGGCGGGGATTTGCTTAACCTTGCGCTGCGCTGCTTGTATAATAACAGGTTATGTCCCCATTCACTCCACCGTCTCTAGTGTGCCGGTTAAATCAGTTTCAGTGAGGCCACTTGTTTCAGTGTGCCGGCCAAACGGGGATTTGCTTGGCACCAGGAAGCACGCTATTAGCCTGCGGAGTCCGATATTCAGAGCCCCTAAAATTAAAACGCATAGATGCAAATTATAGTTGCACAATAACCACATACCTTGTCGTAGATGATGTTGGAAATGGTGTCCTTGTGCCGCCACATATTTCTCACACCTTCCAAGAAAATTTTCATTAACTCGCATTAATTCTTCTTCTGAAATTGCGGAAATTCTTTCAATTCGTCCAACGTATGCGGTTTATTCCGATACACTTTTTTTAAAGCCCCCCATAAATAAAAATCGTATACGGTAAAGTCTGGAGACCGCGCTGGTCATAATCCCCCTACTGATAACCATTTTCAAAAATTTCCTCTATGCAACTACAGAGCATCTGTATGTGCTGTAGAAGAATCTTGTTTAAAATGTGCCTGTGTAGCCTATCTACATTCAGTGTCACATAATTTCTTTAGAAATTGTGTGATTATGTTATCGCTCTATCTCTGCCCATTCACTGTATCCTCAAAAAATAGAAGCCCTAGAATTCTGTAAGTATTCACAGAACACTACACAGAAATTATTTTGGGATGCCATGGCATTTCGTGTACAAGATCTGGTTTTTCTGCACTCCAGTATCTATTGTTTTGTGTTGATACAAGGTCAAACCATGCTTCGTCAGTAAAAAAAAAAATAAATGCGGGGCAGTAGAGCCACCATTAACATTACCCAACAACCAATTGCAAAAATTAACTCTACTTACACCATCGTGTGGTTCCAATTCCTGAACTACAGTTATCTTTTAGAGCTTTAATTTTAAAAATTTAGTGACATTTCAAGCTGAGATTTGCGAAATTCGTCATTCCTGCTCAAGTTATTCTAATTTTTGCCCGACTTCATCGAGTTTTCCCTCTGTAAGAACACGGTGATTTACTCTCGGTTTCTTAACAAGAACGCATTCTGTTTGCCTAAATCTATTGACAAGATTATAAATCGTTTCTCTGTGGGTCGATTTCTAAAACACGGACGAAATCGTGGTTCGAAACCTCGGGTTTTAAACCGTGATCGAGGTCGAAATCCTTATGCGATCTCTAAAACGGGGTAGAGACGCGGCTTGAGAAGAAACCGAGGTTCGTGGGTTTTATATATGGCAACGCAGCTAAGAATCGATTTTTATTCCTGATGAACAGTCGATATTAGAAAGAAATGAACATCAGGATTAATATTTTTATTGAATTGCAGTAAGTCACATTCTTTTGTTCTCAGCTAAGTTATTGTTGTATTTACTGATTTACAGAATATAGGCTATGTGCGTTTAATACTAGCATTACTATTTAATAGGGAACGGATTTTTAGGTACCAGAATGATATTGACCAAATAATTATCACAAGTCGAGCGTTTAGGTTGTAGTTCATCATTTGTTCATAACTACTACCAATAAAATAATAACTGCCCCCCATTGAGGGTAGCCCTTACGGACTCAGTATATCCTCAAAAAAAATATTATACATACAGTGGCTCCCATTAATATTCGGTTTGACAGGCATGTAAGATTAAAATAAATACACTAATTATTTAAAAAAAAATAATGAAAATAAAAATGTGCACTATAATAAACTTAAAAGTACACTCTCCGCTAAATTACATGGAATTATAACAAAATGAAAAACATCTTCTCTGTTACATTAATAGGAATTATAAACATTATTACATTATTTGTGATAGAACATAGTGCCTCATTAATATTCGGTTTCTTCAATTCAATATTTTGTTGAATACCCCTTTTGCCTCAAAACAGTCCTCCAACGCCTTGGCATGCTCCTGGATAACTTCGTAGTAAATTAAGGACTAATTTTCCTCCACGTTTCCGTTAATCTCCGTTTCAGTTCTGTCTTGGAAGTGATAGGAATTTGTCTGATCTTGCGATTAAGTTTCTCCTACAGATTCTCAATCGGCTGTAAATGCGGTGATTGTGCTGGGGTTCGGACAGCTGTATAGAAGCCATAAACACACTTTTTCAGTTGTATGTTTAGGATCATTATCCTGATAGTACTTGAAACTGTCTTTAATCCCTGGACTCTCTGCACTTAATTTTAAATTATTTCTCATAATGTCCAAAAACACATGCTGATCCACCCTTTTTTCTATGAAAATAAGTTCACTGACCCCACCTGCAGCCATACAACCCCATACCATGACGTTGCCCCCACAGTGTTTCACTCTTGGCAACAGATTCTTTTTTTTCGAGTTCTTCATTTTTCTTACGCCACACGTACTGTTGTCCATTCGACCCGAAGACGTTAAATTGGCTTTCATTAGCAAGTATCACATCGTCCCACTAGCTTTCCTCTTTGTGGACATGTCCCCTTACGAACTGAAGCCACCTCCTTTTCTTTATTTCATTTATGTAAGGTTGTCTCCTACATACTCTCCCATTAAACCCCTCTTTCCTCAAAACTCTTGAATTGTTTCGGCACCTACCTGTTTCCTAAACTCCTTACGAAGACATGCAGCAAATTTCGTTGCACTTAGTCGAGGATTTTCTTCTATTTTCTTCAGGATAAAGCGTTCTTCACATTCAGTTAATTTTTTTGGCTGCCCTTTTTTTGGTATGGACTCGATTTTGCCTTCGTTTCTGTATCTTCTTACTATATCTCCAACTCTACTCTTACTCACACGTAATATTTTGGCTATTTTTGTGTATTTTAGCCCCTTTTCGTCATGATAGATCACAAAAGTTGTGTTGTTTCCTTTGCGACCCATTTGACTACCTGAAGACTAATCCAACCTCGCCTGGGCTATGCACAACGTGTGGACAGAATGATTGCGCGTTCGCTACTGAACCCTACAATGATGTTAACAGAAAACGTGCATTAGATTGAATGCAAATAAATCAAAACTGAATATTCAAGAGAGTGAACTTTCATGTTACTTATCGATTATTTGTTATTACATCGTAAATATTAAACTTTCAATGTAAATTCTTTAACGTTATGTACAAAGTGTTTAAATGATTTATCTGCAACGAAATGCAGGTTCGCTTGAACACAGAACAAAACAACAATAGAAAAATATTTTAAAATCAATCACGAACCGAATATTTATGGGAGCCACTGTATGTAAACATAGATATTAAATTTTAAAGAAGGGAAACGAAGAAAAGGGCGTGAAAAATTACAATTGCTATTAATGTGGCATCATGTGATTAATTAGGATTTGGCAGGATTTTTTTTAACACAATTATCACAATGTCATCCCTCAGAGATGTTGGTAGAACAAACTGCCGTCGAAATTCTTCGAAAAAAGCTGGTATAGTCCCTCGAGCACCTATGAGCAAGCCGAATACCTCAACGTGAATTAAGGCATATTTCAGCTTGAAATAGTTGACTGTAGGCTCATAGATCGACTTCTTCTCAAGGTGGACCTCGGCTGACTGATGACATTCTACTTCAAAATGTATCGTGGGGTCCACAATGATGCCCTGTTTAGTGTCAGAATTGTACGCTAAAATATCTACTCGTCTCGTTGACCCATTTTCAGCTAGACAGGAGATTTCTTCTTCTATTACTTCTAAGGAATTAATAGCCTAAATATTAACTCGATTAATATTTCAATTGAAACTAAAATGTAGTAGGCCTATGATTGTATTTTCACATACAACTGGCCTACTACGTGGAAAGCCCCAGTAACATAAAACTTAAAATAAGAAGACGAAATCACGTTTGCTTCATATTCTTGTAGGTCCACATCATTTTCGAGTATTAAATAAAATGTCTAAAACTACTGTAAAGACTAAGAATTAAGTTATATCGTCTTTTAGGGATAAATGTATAATTAACATATAATAGTATATTTTGCTTCCCTCAAAGCAACAAAAAGATGTAAAAAAAATTTGTCAACCTGCCGCCTCTTCATTTCGTTGCAGATTACTATTTAGCATTCTTGCTAAATTTTGCGTTGATTCCTTTGAAAATCGAAATATTCGCCTGAAATTATCGTCATTATATAGTTGCAAAGGATTATTACTAGCTGTCGTCACTCTAATCCGGGGATTTAATTCTCATAGGACATAAAGTTTTCTTTGATAATCATCCAGCTGATCTACTACTTCATCTTATATACATAGCCTACATGAAGCCGTGGTTTTAGATCTATCCCAGCCGTGGTCTCTGCTTCACACCATGGTTTCGAGCCATGGCTCAGAAAAATGAAAAAGACGTCGTTTTATAAATTCAAACGCGGTTTAAAGCCATGGCCGTGGTTTAGACCTTGTTTTAGAAATCGACCCTGTGAGGTGCACGAACAGCAGAGAATCTGTCTATAAATCGCCGTCTCACTTCTATAAGAGTTTGTTTTCACATAGGAATCATACATAAAGATTCTCTGTTCTAAAGTATACAGACTTTTTGTCATTATAAAAGCACTAACACACTGTAGAAACACACTGAAACACGTAACACCTTCCGTACAATACAAATACTTCGCTCCAACTGATTTAGCAGGCACATCGAGAGACGGGAGAGTGAAGGGGAACATAACCGGTTACAAGCGGAGCTGAGCTAGGCCAAGCAGATCCCCACCAACCGGCCACGCATTCAAATGAAGTCACTGTACTATTACAGTATATACAGGGACATCATTCTATTTTTACTAATATTTCTAATATTAACCTGGCTATATCTTTGAATTAGCGTTTGAGGATCGGAAACACTGTTTGTTACTCCTTCCACGATCGGAGTTGATGACACTAGCGTAAAATAAAAACAAATCACTTTACTAGGCACAGGAGGGAAGAAAAGTAGTACATCTATTTACGTAAACTAGTAAATATTACTATTTTGATTTTTATAATTTACGTTCGATTTCTATTTACTCTAAATATAATACAGTATTAACAGTAAGTGTGTTTTTATTCATTAACTGAAATATCCAGTCGGACGTATTCATTACAAAATGTATAGTATACTGTGTACCAGAGTGCTGCATTGGAGTTAAATCGCTCGCTTGAACTCGGTCGAGTGTCGCACCCTCGAGTGAGATACGATCGGTCGTGATACGCTTGTAATAAATAGAAGCACAGTACAAGGTCATCTCACCGACATGTCTTATCTTGTATGGAAGGTGACAGATAAGATACACATATGTTTTGCTCACACGGTAAAAATAAGCCTTTATTTTCTGCGTTTATGACAAACGTTTAATGGAACAGTCAATGGAACGTACCAAAACAGGAACATGAAGTTATAAATACACAGTTATCATTGAAAATTAATAATTACTCAATTTTTTATTTACCACATATATAATATGATAGGCCCATACATAGTGTTCCGCCTACATACTGCGACAATGTAGAAAAGTTTTAGAAAATATTATTGATATAGCAGTAGATTAATAACAATATTAGTACAGAGATAATGTCACAGAAAATATAATAAAACGAATAATCATGCTGCACAACTGTTACAGACGCAAAGATTGATACACTAATTATTAGAGATTATTGTCCCTCATTGGTATTGCTTTTTAAATGTACATTACGACATCTCTCCATTTGGGTCTATATTGACCCATAGATACCAGTTGAGGGTTATTATTACTAGAAAACTTGATACGGTTCTTGCATTATCGTGATTGTGTTCTCCGTTTATAATAATTACATTTACATCCAATAACATCCATCAGATGTGGCAAAAACAAAATCACTCCTGTGTGTGGGGGGGGGGGGGAAACATTTACCTACAAGATTTATATTACATTTTAAAGCAAGTTTTGCAGTTGTACTATGGAGAGGTTAGTTAAACACTCCAAAGTTTTGAAATGATAAACATCTATGATGTTACTACACAGTTCATCACTGTAACAAGAACGAATGTCTAACGCTCGGCTTATACCGTTCGAGGATTTATCGCTCGTGACAATTTTACCCATCATGCATGTGCGCTATCTATCGGATTATGCTATGAACTACTTGGCGCTCGAGCGGAAACGTCCGATGCAAACCTCTGGTACTTATAGTATACTGTGTACAGCACATTAACATGGAGAGTGCATTTAAATTGAAAAATAATCAAAATCTAGATATTTAAACAAACTGTTGAAAATGGTGACTGTTCATTTCGATACATGCTTCAATTCTTTTCTGCATACTATCGAAGACGTTTTTAAGGATATCTTGGGAAATAGAATGCATTGTTTCTTGAATGTAATTCTTGAATTCTTCTGTTGTTGTAGGATGTTTAGCAAACATAACTGTTTTACAATAACCCGAAAAGAAATAATGCAAAGCACTCAAATCAAGAGACATGGGGAGCCATAATCCTGCTCACGTTGAAGTAGTTCTCTACCTACTCTATAACAGAGTAGGCCTACCTTACGTACTGTAAATTCAATCTTCACTTCTGCCCGATCCGCACAGATAAATTTATTCAGATACGCTATCTATTGTCCGTCCAAGTGGTTATGTCACAGGGTCGTAGAAAGGGGGAAAATCACGTGACAGTTGCTTAACGAGGCCTTTTTATTTATATTATTTTAAATATTTGTATAATATACGTAGCCACTAGCCTTTACAGAGAGGACAGTAGAAATGGGAGAGGGAAACCGGGATGCGACATAACCAAACGACGTAACAGTACCTGTGCGAAAATACCCATGATTCAATAATGATTGCTCTTTCTTCATTGGAAAATGCGACCATATTTCTGGAACGAACTGTATTCACTCACTCAGTACTGTTTAGGCCTACTACGACCGAACGACTCTGACTGCATATGCGGCCTTGGTTCTGTGTGAGGACGGGTGGAAGTTTACTAGTAGAAGGGGTGAGAGGGAAGTACATTCAAAAACTCAGGTACAATAAAAAGTGAAGTAAAAATAAAACGATGTCCCTGTACAATAAATAAATACTTCGCTGCTAGTGGACTGCAGATGAGCAATAATTTCTGTTTCGCTTGTTTTGACCCATACAGTACACTACAATATAATCACTATTTACATATAAGTGAATTCAACAGGTAATGGTGCACACATGTGGAGTAATGGTTAGCGCGTCTGGCCGCGAAACCAGGTGGCCTGGGTTCGATTCCCGGTAGGGGCAAGTTACCTGATTGAGGTTATTTCTGGGGTTTTCCCTCAATCCAATATGAGCAAATGCTGGGTAACTTTCGGTGTTGGACCCTGGACTCATTTCACCGGCATTATCACCTTCATCTCATTCAGACGCTAAATAACTTAAGATGTTGATAAAGCGTCGTAAAATAATCTACTAAAAAACAGGGAACGACACAAGATATAAAACACTTATCAGTGTTTAGTTGGATGAAATACTTACACGATCTCAAACGTTTCTAGTAAATTTAATAAAGTTATCATGACAGGCCTACTTAAAATGCCCTATTAAAGGGGTTCCGATTTGTCCTTCTGGAAGGGCCTGTGATCGCATTGTTACTCAACTGCAGAATATACCGGGTGATGGGTTTGAGAAGACATAAAATATATATGGGCTCTAATATGAGAAATTTTGATATAGTTTTCATAATCTGTAAATATGTACACTTCAGAACAGCTATGGGTACCACTCGATTGATAGCTCAATAAGGGGGAGATGGATAAGGGATGCAGCAAGAAATAAGCAACCCCTATGTGTGCAATAGAAGTTGCAGTTGTGGAATTAAGCAAGTTGTTTGTTGGCTATAAAAATGATGTAAGTTATATCATTGGTATAAAATAATAAACCTATACTTCATTTTCATTATACTACATAAATAGGCCTAAAAAGAATATATAAATACAATATACTTACTTACTTACTTATTTACTTGCTTTTAAGGAGCCCAGAGGTTCATTGGAGCCCTCACATAAGCTCGCCATTGGTCCCTATCCCGAGCAAGATTAATCCAGTTTCTGCCATCATATTCCACCTCCCTCAAATCCATTTTAATATTATCTTCCCATCTACGTCTCGGCCTCCCCAAAGGTCTTTTTTCCCTCCGGCCTCCCAACTAACACTCTATATGTATTTCTGGATTCGCCCATAAGTGCTACATGCCCTGTCCATCTCAAACGTCTGGATTTAACGTTCCTAATTATGTCAGGTGAAGAATATAATGCGTGCAGCTCTGCGTTGTGTAACTTTGTCCATTCTCATGTAACTTCATCCCTCTTAGCCCCAAATATTTTCCTAAGAACCTTATTCTCAAACACCCTTAATATAAATACAATATACATACAGAAATATACAACATATAGTATTTATATACAGCTCTGGCTGAGGTTCTGGCTGATATGTACAGTAGTGGCAAAAAAACCGGACCGACCCCTGTAGCTGATAGAAAAGAATCCTGTGCTATGCATTTTGTCAAACTGTGGTAATTTCAATATGAATAGTGAAGCCAGAGGTATACACTGCTCTATTTAATGTAAAAATACCTAGTTATCTTTGCCGAATAGAGGTAGAAATGTAATATTGATGGCAGATGAAAATAAAACTCTCAAAGTTTTTTCGTCAGTAAGTTTGAGGCACTGAAGGAAACAAAAGACGGTAAGAATTGAACAAACGCAATAAATTTCATTGTTACAATTAATAATACAAGATGGATGTGTTTTGTGAGTAGCAAAATTTGAATCTGTGACTCAGAAATCAGCTACAAGGGTCGGTCCGGTTTTTTTTTGCCACTATTGTACATCTATTATCATGCAGTACATCTCACTTGATGATATGTGCCAGAGGAGGAACAGAATTGTTTGTATACATCTGAAGTGTGATTAGTGTAATATGGCTAATCACTTTGGCGCCTTTACTAACCTGTAGGTAAATCGTATATACAGTAAGTTGTGCATCTATCAATGTCAGAGCCATCCAGTCAAAGTACAACAAACTGAAGATGGTATATTATATTTCATGACCGAAAAGAAAAATTTAACTCACATTTATTGTGTTTATTACCTTCTGTGAAGGTAAAATACAAGTTGAAACCATGAGATTCACTAACAGAGAGATTACAAACACAGTCAACACAGATCTCATGTAGTTCGAACTTTTATCACTAGCAGCAGTGCTCGCAATGGCTACTTTCCTTAAAAATGTCGAGATATCCCAAAACGACCCTAACTGCAATAATATCTTTATATAAAATCCTAAATATACGAGTAGTAAGATTTTAAAGTAAACAATAACCACCAAATAACCTTCACAGAAAAATGGACATAGATACTTGTATATTGTAATTATAACATGTAGGCTACGTACAGTCCCCTTAAAAAGAAGTTAAAGTTCTACAGCGCGGTTCACTCGATATCGACGTAGCCAGGAAGACATCTGCTCGTGCAAGCGTAGGCCTATTTTCATCCTACTCCAAAGTGCACACCAGTGCAAAATGTTATCAGTTGTCTATGTATTTCTGGTGTAGGTCTCTTTTTAAGTCCTTGATCGTTTACCTTTAATGAAAGATTGAAATATACCGTGTAACACGAAAGTCATTCGCCAAAGTGCAAAAACAATATTAATTGTGAAATGACAAATGTAGACATATGGCAAAGACAGCAAGGAACATTGTAAGGACCACGACAAGGATAAAAATCAGGACCATGGTTACATACAAGAAACACGACAAACACCAAGACAAGGATTATGCCACGACATAGACCACCATAAGGATTAAAAGGACCAGGACCACGAAGAGGACTATTAGAAAGACAACAAGGACCGTGATAATTAGTATTAATATACCTAATTACTCAATAACTGCAACAGTGCTTCTTCATTCAATTATAACATGAATAAAATTGAATACACATTAAATTAAACACTATTGCAAATACGTAGATAAAATAGTTAAAATCAACTGTAGGGGTGAGGATGAAATGGTCCAAAGCCACATATTTAACAAAAATTGTTTTGTGCGAGTGCATTTCTTAGACATATGGGAAAGCTACTAATAAAATATTGTAATAATTACTCAACAAATATGTATTTTATATATATATATATATATATATATATATATATATATATATAAATGGTGTAAATGCGTTCATTAGATTAACGTTTATAATATTATAATTTGGTATTGTTTGCGATCATTAATACTTAATCTCAGAACTTTGTAAAACTCTATTTCAACGTTATTTGGCTATTTCAACGTTATTTAGACAAAAAAGATCGTTGTGTAGACTAAGAATCAACTCGTTCTCTTCTACACAAGACGCAGAAGTCTCAGCGTCTGAGCTATTGAAACGACACGAAAGTTTTCCTTTCTGTGCGGAGTGTCGATCTAGTCATAAAAGTCCATTGTCGATTTAACTGCACGATTTATGTATATGTTTACCTATTATTTACGTCATATTACCATATTTTTTGCAGTTTTTGAAGTGAATTTCGGAACGATGCTAGTAACAAACCAAATAGCCTGAATTTAAGTAACTCAATTTTCGTTATCTTGTGTATCAGTGCTCTGGTCTCCGATCATGCGCAGTGTCTTACATCAGAGACTTAGGAATATTCAATCGTCTCATTCTTTTCTAGGGAAACTGTACGTTTGTGTTCTGGAAAATTCTTTTTTAGTTTCTTATTTAATGACGCTGTATTAACTGCTCGGTTACTTAGCGTCGATGAAATTGGTGATAGCGAGATTGTATTTCGCAATACGAGGCCGAGGATTCGCGACAGATTACCTGACATTCGCCTTAGGTTTGGGAAAAATCAACGTCCGAGCACAACCCCGTTCAGCAGGCCAGCGCCTCCGCAACTGAGTCATGCCAGTGACTAGTATTCTCTTTATGGAAAGGATTAATACAAGTAACTATAATTATTACTGTAATGACGTTATAAAATGTGGGACGCCATCCGTTCTCACTGCTATACGTCGAGATTACACTCCCAAAAAGTGGTGTATTCATACCAAGCTCTGGATTAGCGAATGGGGAGACCGTAATCTGCAGAAACCCATATATTAAATGCTGCTACACAATAGAGGGATAAACAGGGATGATGTGCCTGATTGGCTCAGTACTGTGATTGAAACGCCGGTATTAACAACGTTTTGTGTTTTAAAAATGTTAACTAGCATTCTCCATATTGAAATCGGCACACGAAATAACTAAGAGCATGTTCTACATCTCATAAAGCTGGAAATTCTTGCAGCTGCGAAAATCTGAATTTTCAGGAAAGACGAAAAACTAATTCTACCTTGTATGAAAGTTATTGGAAGAAAAAAAATACATTCCAATTTAAAGCGCCAAAAGTGTACTTAAAGTGGGAAAACTCGTATTTATTTGATGTAGCTACTAAATAATTTTAAGCGATCTTTTTTAGGAGAAAGTTCACTTTGCCACGAAGTTGTAGATAAAGTGTAGTTTGATTCTAAGTAAAGTGGGTAAAGTGCAGTTTGAGTCCAGTGTGTAATACTTCCCCTCTTTCGCGTCGCCGAGCTGTCGGGACTAAATAATCGGTCTGCAGTACATTTCATTTTACGATATGTTTCAGAGCAAGTACAATAATTTTTTGTATACATCTTAAGCCTGAATACTGAAATAATATGTTTCTAGTCAGCGAAGTATGGAACGGAGAGGGAATGGAACTGAAACCCAACTCTATTATCTTCTGGCTTAGTTGCCTCGTGAGTGATGCCTTATTGGTATTAATTATGAGTAGGCTTCGAAACTTCGGACACGATAGAGCAGTTCAGTGGGAAATCCGCATAACGGCGTACTGAGTATAGTGATAAAGCGTACAGTGGGTGGGGGTACTGTAGAATGAATGCCAACAAATACGCAAAGGAAAACGCTCTGAAGGTTCTGACGAATAATTTGATTTTCATACAAACCTATTTTAAAACTCTGTCAAACTATTAGATGGTTAGAAAAGTTAGAGCAAGAGATGCCGGAAACCCTTAAATTAATTGAGGAAATGACACAGAGAATTAATGGGACACCAAATACACCGGTTACTGAACGTGTAAAACAGAAGCGGAAATCAATTTTATGTAGAAATAACGGAATGGAACATTGTGTAACATAAACAGCAAATTAGTGGACAAGAGTCACCAGAGAATAAAGGACTGTCTCTTAGAGACTGCAATGATGTTAGATTTCTTCGTTTTGCTCCTATCACGTCATGCGACGTAGAGCGTAGCTTGTCACAGTACAAACTGTGTTTGGCAGATAACCGAAAAAGATTTACGTTTGAGAAACTGAGAATGTATCTTGTAGTGCATTGCAATTCGGTACTGTAATTGCACTTCCTAAAGACGACCAATAGGATAAATGGAGATATTAAAATTGCTACATGTTTATTTCCACCATTAACACTGTGTATAATTAAACACAAGACAAGAGAATAAATGCTTTTCACATTCTTTTGACACTGTCATTGTGTAATGTATATTTACTTTCAGAATGTACAGTAAGTATGTGTGTGTTTCCTCATACTACCGTACTCTATTCTAAATAGCAACGTTGTTACCTCAACACATCTCTACCTTTCACTATCTGCAGCGAATCAACCTATAGTACATGCACAGTAAACTTATTGTATCGAGTCCCAAGTCTCGAAGCCTGATTATGAGGTTCCAACCTATCTCCGGACAGTTGACTTAATAACAATTTAGTGTGTTATACCTATATTTGGAGCTCCATTGATATGTTTTTCCTTACAGCGCCTCTCTTACTTCAAAAATCAATATTTCCGTTTGTCTTATAAAGTCTCGAATTACATTGCTTTGTTATTTGGATTAAATTATAAATACTGTCTTACAATTCAAAATTCCTTATAACTTCTATACCGTTCGGAATTATGGAAAATATGTGAATATAAGTGCTTCCATTTTTTAACAAGTTATATTAAATTCTTTAGCCACTTTGAATAACTCATCTTGAACCAACACACAAAGTAACTGAGAACACACAGATGCTATCTTTTCATCGCTAGCCCGTGAAATACACACAATCCTAAATGCTATTTAGCTCCAGTGTTTTAGCATCGCGTGAAAGTCCAACATGTAAACAAAAAGAACGGAATAGAGTACAAGTGTTCACATATTCATGGCTGGGTAGCGATTTGGGGATGTATGCTCCGGAAATGGAATCATCATTTGGTCAGAGAGGGTTGCTGTATTGTCCTCTAGGTCATAGCGCTAGAAGCTTATCCAACAGGTCTATAAAAAGGTTGGACAGAAATAAAGTGTGTTAATACCGGACCTATTTTGATGATATCGAGTGACATGATTTGCTAGACAGTAGAAGTTGCTAACACAACCAGAGGACAGCAGCGTAAGTTCATTGATTTTTCTTTGTTTGTAGAAAAAGAGGACGGATGTTACTTTCAGAGAAAAGTGAGTTTCGTATGTTTTACAATTTACTTATTTTTAGCCACTGGTGCAGCTCAGGTGTGCTCGGGCGTAGCATAATGTGCAATTTTCTTAATCCAGCTGGACAAAATTAATAACTTCTATCGTATTCAACAGATTTTCATGAAACTTTATGCAGAATTTCAGGGTAACGAATTTGATTTCGGTACAAACTCTGGATACATTTGTGTCAGGGAAAATACCCTTTTATAGGGGGGGAATTTACATAAAATTAATAACTTCTTTTCTATCTAACATATTTTCATTAAAACTTTATGCAAAACTTTAAGATAGCATATTTAATTTGTGTACAAACCTTGATTACGTTTATGTAAGGGTATTTACCCCTTTATAGGGGTGAATTTAAACAAAATTAATAACATTTCGATCCAAAATATTTTCATGAAACTTTATGCAGAACATAGAGGTATAACTCGACCGAAGCGAGTGGAGACGCGGGCGTAATGTGAACTATTGCGATGACGCTATACCAGTGATGTCAAAGCAAGCGCATTTTTCTGACCTTGACATCGTGCGCGGGCATCAAGCTCTAATTATGGAAAGAGAATGGGTTATGTATATGAATAAGCAGCCTGTTGGATTAAGAAAACAGTGGTGCACAAACTTCAAACGGAACGTGAAATTCTATGTCATTATTTTTATATGGCTTCTTTCTGTTTGATATTATCTATATTGTCTGTAAAACAAAAGTATTAATATCAATTTCTTAATATTGCAGTTGTATTTTAAATGTTAATAACATAATAAAGAGTTAAGAAGGAATATTCACATAAATTCCATAGTAGTACAACTATACTGTACTAAATGGATGAAACACATCATTAATAAAGAAAGTGATATCCCCAAAAAAGAGACTGAATATGACATGATAAGTTGGAATTGATATTGATGGTACCTTCAGCCTTATAAAAGTAATCAATAAACTTAATCAAAACAATATTACAGTACAAAGCAAAGTTACCTAGATGCTGTATATGTTTTAAGTGTAACTAATATTCCATAACAAAACTCTTATCGCATTATGCTTTTAAGGTCATATTGGTGAGCAACTTCCTATCATCAGAATATTAAATTATTTTCTTGAAATATGCTGAAGCTATACAGCTGACAATTTCACAACACATAGGCACGTATCTTTTGCTTATGATGTAACAGTAGTTGCTTTGTTAATTAATTTCCTTACAAACAATTTCCATGCGAACATTTTCAAAATTTGCAATACACTACCTTCAGTAATACGTATTTACGGTTTATTAGATTTACGAAAACATTCTGTAAGGCTACTAAATAAATAGGCCTATATCTGAAAATTTCACTTTTACATTAAAAAAGTTGAGAGAATATTTCTTTTGAATAAAAAAAAATCAAACTTGTGAAAAATGAGCATTACAATTAAAACTTACATTCTTATAATGCACTTAAACTTCTCAGACGATCTAAAAATTACCATGGATACAGTTTTAATAAGTTCTCTTCCCTTTATGTATTGAATCAGTGCTGACCATCCCTGAATATAGCTCGACCAAGCGGCATATACTACTTCTTTTGTCTGCCTCTTTCCTTTTCGCTGTAAAGCGCTCAGGCTCTCCTGAGCTCTAAAGCGCGCGCTTGTTCCTGTGGGCATCAATTGACATGACTGCGCTATACGAACGCTAGAGAAGTACAAGAGTAGGCTCTGATGATGGTGTACAGTATACACCGAAACAGCTATAAGCCACACGTGCTTATATAATTAACACTGCTAAGTTTGCCACTTAATCAATCATTTATATTTAAGTGTTAAAAGTAGTGTACGCAAGATTCAAGATGGAAACTGTCTTGTTGAAACTATGCGTACTTGATTTCATCTTCAAGTTGGGCAATGAAGTTGTACAGAATGTCAGAGCAATAACGCTCACTATTGATTAGAGGAAATAGAACCAGCATTGTGACATATGGAAATGTCAACCCAAACTCCAAGTTTCATGTGGTGATGTGATATGTCAATTGTGAGGATTATCCGACGACCATAATCGTGTGTTCTGTGAATTTCTGTAGTCATAAAGTTGAGATCATACCTTCGTGTGTGTGTGAAAGGTAACATCTAATAGGTGCGATATATTAACACTTCTCTGTCGAATTAAATTTTGAAACCATTCGTAAGTAGTTTAATCACCTTTTATAGTAAACCTCGGAATATGTATGATAAGACTTTCTTGTGTTAAATTCTAACGTACCTTGTTTACATGTTTCGACCTATTTATGGGTCATTCTCAGAACTGGTCGTTGTTGGTCTTGGCGCCTCTTGTTCTGTTTCCTGTGAGGGTGCGTTCGTGTGGTATAGTGTAGAGTCAAAGAGTGTGTGTGTTTTGAAATTGAGTTGTGTGTTGAGAATTTCATTGGGGTGTGCTTTCGTGTGTCTGTATATTTCATATTGTTCTAGAGTGTTTAGTTTCTGGTTTTTGGTTGGATATGTAGTATTTCCATGTCTGTGTTGATGTCTCTGTGGGTGTGGTTAGCATTTGTGATATGTTTTGCATAAATGTGGAGGTGTTTTGTAATTTTGTTATGGCTGTGATGTGTTCTTTGTAACGTGTTTGAAATGATCTGCCTGTCTGTCCTAAGTAGAAGCTATTGCAGGTGTTACATTTGAGTTTGTGTATGCCTGTGTGGTTGTATTTGTTTGTTTGTGTTGTTTGTGTGTTGAGATGTTTTTGTAGAGTGTTATTTGTTCTGTATGCGTATATTTCGTATATCTACTGTCTTCTCAAAACCCTCTTGCGGCAAGAAAACACTTTATTGTCGAGAAAACCGTGACGTCTATTGATAGAACGCTGCAACTGCAACAGTTCTTGAAAAGTAGAGATGGCTCTGGATTTATATACTCAGATTACAGATTGCTCAGCAAGTACTAGAAATAACTTAGCACTAATAACAGTCATCAGTCCTGAATTCAAAGCTTGTGTCCTCAGGTTTAGCTTTTGCATATTTTTCGAGAAAATATTATTATTATTATTATTATTATTATTATTATTATTATTATTATTATTATTATTTCTATCATTTAATCAATAAAATTTACAAATAATCATATAGCACCTAGGGTTTTAGTTAAAAAACATAATGATAAACAAACATAATATATAACAAAATACGTTTACAATTTTGTGCTTTGTATTGCGTCAATTATTTTTAGAAATACTAACACTAGATTATATTGTATTCAAAATTAATCACTTCAGATTTGTAGGAAAAGTATAGTTTGTAAGAATGGGTTAAATATGTTCTTAGGTACCATTTTCAACATGTAACTAGGTGAAAATGCACAGAAACATTTTTCATTCGAAATAAAATATTGGACTGGTTGGACAGAAGTAAAAAGTGTAAGACAACCGTGGCGAAAATGTGATCGTGCGCCGAGCCACTGTGTAACCTGCAACGTGCATAGCACCTATGGAGGGAGGCGGACACCCGACGGGGAAGTGAAGCAACTGTCTGACTTATTAACGGATTTTCATTTTCCTTACATGAAGCACTTAAATATAATTTTATACAGTACAAGGTTACAAACTAATGTTTAGTACGTCTAACGAAGAAAGAAATGAATAAGAAAACATAGACCACATTATCACAACCTAAAATAAACTGTCTTCAGAATGTCTCTGCGACAGAGTTTCAAAATCAGTAATTATGTCACTTACTGCCAGTCGTAGTTGATCACGAAGGTATTTGTCTGTCAGTCGTGATCTGAATTTGGTTTTTACTATTTTCATTGTTGAAAATAATTTTTCACAAACGTACGTTGTAGCGAATATGGTTTCAACGGAGCAAGCGAAAGAACTAAGCTTCGGATATTATTTTTTGGCAACGATTTGAAAAGTTCAACATTTGTCAAGTCCTTACATCTAGCTTTCATTTAACATCACATTGTAAATCTGTGAGTTTAAATTGAGGAGCGTTTTTGCAAAAGTCGATAGATGCACAAATCAAGATTTTACAGAAATTACACTAAGTGACAGGATCTATCGAGTTTTGAAAAAACGTGGAAGGTTTGGTAGTCTCTACATACGGTATGAATCAAGTTTTGGTAAATCTGGTTTCATAGATCGATTCCGGAGGTAGAAAACATACGATATACATATGTAACTCACTATCGAAAATTTCTGCATCTATCGACTTTTGCAAAAACGCTCCTCAATTGAAGAGCTAACCTCATTATTCGTACATCTGCTGAAAAATGATCGACGTACAGAGATAATAATGATGATAATAATAATAATAATAATAATAATAATAATAATAATAATACTTAACCTTTTAATGTTTCATGAGCGACACATAGTATAACGCCGTTTTATGTTAGATAATCGTTTTCTCTTAATACTTGCGAACAAATCATACATTTAGTACTCTCATCATATTGGCAGCAAAAAAACGCCCTCCCATCCTGTTTTTGTAGAGGTACATGGTTTCGAGAGCGTCATTGCGATGATACGCAACTCGCAGGTCAGAGACAAATACAAATGGAACGGAGTTTGACTCCAGTGAGTGAGAGGGTGGGGGTTGGGGAAGTAGGAAGCAAGAGAAATGCATAGCTATCATTGCGAGCTATAATGTGCTCCCGAGTCACATTTTCGCCACGGCTGGTGTAAGATAGTCGTCAACTTCATTAGAAGGAATGTGGGGATCAAAAGTGCTTTTCTTATGAAGTTGAATTTTACGTTTAAAAATATGTTATTTCTATTCTGAAACCAATTAGATTAATGCTTATAGTATCATATAAATGGGAGAAATAAACTTACAGTGTAGAACTGGATTTTCTTTTTAGTTTGTTATGCGTGTATCACAGGAACTACAACTACACCTCGGTATCAGAATGCTCTTCTGAATACATAAGAAATAAATAAAGAACTTTTATTACTACAAAACAAAGCGAAATAACACTGATAGGATAGTAATATCTGCTAAAGAATGAAATTACATAATTACGCACGTGAGAAATTAGAAAACTTCGAAACTTCTAGCACGAATTTCTGTGAGAGTTATAGCTTTGTTTTAAGTTAAGGTCGCTGAAAATGTGCAGTTCTGTCATGCGACCACAAAAAAATATTAAGGGTGAAAGAAAGGGTGAAAACGAACACCAATCCCCTCCCTCAGCATAAAATACCAGACCCAAACCGCTACAAACAAATGAGCGAGAAGGAAAAACCGTTTATAACGGGAAAAAAAAATGAAAGTCGAAAGAGCGCTGCGAGCCTGAAATATTGGTAGGTTTTGAATGGATACGGCTTTCGCGAAAGAGTGCAAAAACAACGGGCGTATGAATGCACGGAAATCCTGCTTAAAACGCTGAGAAGAAAAGGCATTTTAAAAATATATGCAATATTATTCTTGTATGTAAAATAGGATATCTTCCGAGTTTCTACTGTCGGCAATTGTAATGCACAAGCGGCAGAAGACTCGAAATATAATATTTTAATATGAAGCACAAATTCCAAAATGCGAAGATAGGCTTGGACTTGGTATTAATATAAAGGCCTGTTGTATATCATTGTGATCAATTAACATCCGCTGTTGTGGCGATGTGAATTGCTCGTGCGCTTCCAAACCAAGTGGTCAGAAGTTCGAATACCGGCACAGGTAATTATTCCATCCACAGGACTGGGTGTTTGTTGTCTTGTGATTGTTCTGTGATATCTCAGAGGTGACCCTGCGTAGGTTTTATCCCACGAGCAGGGAGGTATCTGAGGTATCTAGTGTCAGTTGCTGCATCATCAAATGAGTCTCCCTCCCCTATCGTTGTGGTGTGTAAGTCGAGTCAAAGAGGAGGTTAAGCAGAACAAGAAAAATGAGCTAATTTTGAGAAAAATATTACATTCCACGTAAGGAAGAAGTGTAACACTGCAGTAATGCTAGTGGAAAAAAGTGTCATAACTAGGCTCCATATTCCAGCTACCTAAAGACTGAAGTTAAAGACACATAGGGTATATAGTACGCCGAGCACAGGTAATGCAACGGATAAGGATATAAACAAACAGGTCGTCGCTACGTGTTCGTGGAGTACAGTCAACTCCCGACATTCTGAAGCTATACTAATAAACACATGCTTTAAACGTGATGTTCATTGCCGCCGTGATCTTTGCAGTGAATGATTTAATATTGCAAGAAATTCTTTCAATAGCACATGACGTTATCGGTGCATGATGTAGTACAAGATATTCCTATTGTCTGACATTTTTTTAGCGTTTCATTAGGATATTGCATATGTCGCCCATCACGGAAAACCACTAATTTTCGATGTAGGCCTACTTTTCTAGAAATTCCCTGAAATGTAGATTATTTAATTTATTAATTGGGATGCTGGCAATGAACATCATGGTAGGCTACACGAATCCATGCTAAACGTCGAGTTACTATCTTGATAATTTTCAGATTTTGATGGTACTGGTTCTTTTGGATTACGTTCAACACACTTTCTGCGCCTTTTGGTAGTGCAGTGTCTTTCAGTGCACTGTTTTGTCACTTTTACGTTTATTTTACACAATTTATATGTAATGTCTATATTGACAGTGAAAATATACGTTCAAATATCCTCAACTATGCCCTACAATATTATACCCTTGAGCGTCTTACCTAAGGAATATGCAAGTTATGTTAGCTTAGATTGTATGCAGTATTTGTAGGAGTCCCCGAAGTTTACGACTGCATTTTACAAAGGAACGATACTTGGCCTACAGTTAACTCAGGATGAACTGGGATGTTTATTATCTAGGACGATCCGCAGTCAAAAAATATGTAGGCCTATAAATAATATAGTCTATGTAATATATTGAATCCATGTTTTAACTTCAAATTTTCAAAATAATCATACATAGTATTCAAAACTGCATGTCCTTAACCTTCAAAACGCACGAATTATCGTGATACTACTGCGATCATATAAGGGGGTTAAAGTCAGTGGTGTAAGTCATATTTTTTACAATTTTGACATAAGTGTAGAAATGCAATCTACACATGACAAACTGTTAAAGGAAAATATGAAGTAGGTCATAACTTCATTACACAGCCGATAGATTGCAGCGCAAATTAGATAGGTAAACGATACAGCTGTTTTGTTTTAAGTCACAGTGGCGTACGTCAGACAAGCACCGCTAAGCCTATTAGTATTTCCAGTAGGTTACATCTGTTGTGTGTTTGTGCCATTGTTTTCAAAATATTAATCAAGTAAAGGTTGTGTTTTATTTCTCTTCTTTGTTTGAATTATGGACTCAGTGGAAAGAGAGCGTAATCCTCTGTATCCTTGGGATGAGACTATTGCTTCTCGAGGATCTCAAGAAATTGTATTGTATTGTATTGTATTTATTAACATTCCATGGTATTCATACATGCTTACAGCTAGAATATGGAACAAGTCAAAAAACTTAATACTATTATAAAATCTTAATTTATAGTCACAGTCTAGATGAAATATATACAGACGAGATTTACAATATAGTCTACTAGTACAACACATAGTTTTAGTATCAATTTCATGAAGTGTTATTGAATGTCATGAATTCACCTACAGAATAGAAGGCGTGAGAAATTAGGTACTTCTTTAATTTGGCCCTAAATAGTTTTATGTTTTGAGTTTCATTTTTTATATCGATAGGGAGGCTATTAAAAATTTTTACTGCCATATAACGCACTCCTTTTTGATGGCACGATAGACTTGCCGATGGAGTATGAAAGTCATTTTTTGACGTGTATTTATGCTATGAACTGTTGAATTAGTTACAAAGTTTTCACGATTACATACGAGGAAGACTATTAATGAAAAGATATACTGACAAGCCATGGGCATTATTTGTAGTTTTTTGAAAATAGTCCTACACGACTCCCTAGATTTCGCACCTACTATTATTCTAATTACTCTTTTTTGTAATAGAAATATAGAATTGGTTCTTGCATTCGAAAACATGTAAATAAATACGAGCATTCAGGTCCAAGCATGTTGTCGTGTACAGTGACACCTGCACCGGTCAAAACCGGAATATCAAATTAGTTTTATTCCTCATGAAGTTGGTACAAATTGAGACTAACAGTATTGAAATCATCGATCATAAATTTATGGTCAATGAGCATTCATTTTTGCTCAAAGACTCCGACTTTGGGTCGATTGAAGTGTTTGCAAAACACAAAACCATTTATGTACCAGACAATCGGTACGATGCTATAGAGCGTATTCCGAATCTCAGCGCTGAGCAATCTCATGGCATCACGATGTTCCAAATTTCAACGAATGACGTCACTGATGCTCCACCGGTGTCGCACCGGTTCCATCAGCTTGCAGAGGTGGTGGCAGTCTCAATCAGTGAAACTGATTGGTTCTTGTATAGGGCTGGAATTAGCAGACGAATGACATCGTGCACTGTTGTGTCATGGCGGTGTGTTCTGCTGTATTGTTTGTAATGAGCACAACGTAAAAACAATATGTTAATGGCTTATGAGCGAACATGTCAACGGACCAGTTATTATTAATTATTCAAGAAATAAATTATTTATGCTCTCTTTTCTTTGAACGAGATGACAGTACGGAAATTTTGCAAAATCTTGATAGCGTAGCACAGAACAACTTGTACAGCCGCCATGAACCTTCCAGCAGTTTTGTTCCTATTTCGCTGCAGCGTGACGTCATTGTTGTCCGCCGGTCCGGTGAGATTCGGAAATGCAGAAGAAATAAGTCATTTCAACTAACGAACATGACGCGACAAGATTTTAAATCGGTTGCCAGGCTAGAAAAATATATCACAAGAAGAAAGAAAAATGAAAGAAACTCACCAGTCAACTGGCTGAAAATCCAGTGGATTAGGATTTCAAAAGACCAGCCTTATACCATATTCTACAAAGAAACGCTGAATGAAGAGTTCTCATTTTTCGTGTTGAATTTGAAACGTGGGAGGACATGTGGACCATCATCCATGAGGCGTGTGACTGAAGAAATCCTGTAGCCTGCACACAACCGAGAAATATTTCGAGAGAGAAGAAAAAGGACATGATAGATCTACTTCCACACATACATCACATATTTTTACAATCTCTTCAAACAGAAAATGGATACGAAGTTGTAGATTCGGGTCTATTGGAACTCGTAGAACTACAAAATAACGAATAAGTCATGAACCTGCTTCTTACACAATGATTGTTTTAATATTGTGACACTTCTTTTATTTTCAAATCAATCTTTGACTGTTATCATTTTCTGATACTTCTTTTATTTCCAAGTCTGTTGTGAATATTTAATATACTGTAGTTTCAATTCGTAATTTTTTAAACCCCTTAAATCAGAAAAAAAATAGATATAGAGGTAGGTGTGGGTCCATGAGTACTTGTAGAACAAGAAGATCCGTGAAAAAAGTCATGAATTTTTTTTTTTTCATTATCATTCTTTTAATATTTTCAAACTTATTTTATTTTCAAGCCACGTTGGGAATATTAAAAGTCGATGTGTACATTTTTTTTTATTTTCATTACAATTTTGTGGAAGAAATAATATGTTTTATTTCACCTTCAAGTCACTACAAATATTTTATGTTAAACTACACAGTGAAGTAAAGTCATTTGCAGCTTCTCAAAATCAAACTTAATTGGATGAATTGCATCTCTTTTCAGTTCCCTTAACTTGGGACAGACACTAAGGTTATATTCAATGCGTTTCCGTAACGAAATTGATGCTTAAGAATTTATTACAGCATTTCTAATAAACCTTTCTGTCTCTCAAAATGAATAAAATGTGATTTACTCCACTATGATTTTAACCCCCTCATATTATATCAACCTATTAAAAATTGAATTTGTTCTTTCTGCAATTAGAGAAAAAAGTACGAGGAATGCAAGCCTCGTAGTCCGTTCGGTATAAGAAAAAGACATTGGTGGCTGCATATCCTGGTTATCTCGTGCGGTACCTACTTACAATACTTAAGGTTCAAGAGGCAATATTCATCTTCGACAAAGATCCTTCTTTTCTTATTCGTGCATCTCGTTCTCAAAGTTCTCGTTTAGGTTCACGAACATTCAATTTACTCGTATCTATATTCTGCATACTGCAAATTTCCCCATCCATCTCTTAAGGGGAATAGATAAGTATTATATAAGTTTACACTATTATTTATTGTAAATTAAATTAGACTATAAGGTAAGAAAATGCTGAATTATATTAAATTATACTACATTATACAAAATAATTATAAACATAATTCTGACACGCACAGAAAACCATCAAGCGGGAGAACGTAATGAACTGTAGTATGCGACATAAAATAACCCTGTGCCGCATGGAACGCTCCTACCATCTAACGGTAAAACTTCGCATAAGATATCTCTATGGCGGTATCAAGTTTGAATTGTACCTCGTCAGACCAGTCGATGCTCCCTGCAAACTCCCCGTGTTTTCAAGCCACTCACGGTACTCAATTCGTCGATCAGGGTCGTCCTCATTCATTGCATGCAACAGTCTTGGAATGTACACCTTCCACTTTGCAGTCTTCAAAATTCGCTGTACACTTGATCGAGTGAATCTGGTTTCACGTGCACACTGTTTCATAGATTTCTGTGGTGAACTTGTAAATTGTTGTAACACTGCTGCGGAGGTAGCTGCAGGTGTTGCTGTTACAGATCGCCCTGAACGTCATTTATGCACATCCTTAACAGTACCATTGGTTTCGAATTTGTCCCGAATACGCGCAATTGTTACACGCGTTGGCGTCGTTGTTTGAAAGTCGTTTCATCATTGCCGCCGTACCTCGCTAATGTTTTCAAATTTACAACACCACTTCAAAATCGCCTTCCGTTATTCGAGCGACAACCTTGCATGCGCCATTTTGTTTTCACACCACACCTGCGTGCTCATCTGCTCACTGTCAACTAACAGCATTAAGCTGCAATTTCCCCAAAAATGAGAATTTTATCTTAATTAGTTCCAAAGTTATTGATTAACAAACACTTTTGGGCTACTCATTGTATACAGGGACATCATTTTATTTTTACTTCAACTTTCATTGTACCTGAGTTTTTTAATGTACTTCACTCCCACCCCTTCTAGTAATGAAGTTTTAACTGTCCTCCACACAGAACTAAGGCCGCATATAGTAAACAATACTGAGTTAGTGAGTATAGTGCGTTCCAGTTAGTTAGTTAGTGGGGTTTAAAAAGGGCGCGTCAGATACTATGGTTATTTGCGCCCTTATCTAAAATCATTCACTAAACACGAACATAATACAATAACCAGAATGCTTAAAAAGAACTAAAAAACGTTGTCACGGTTAAGTACGTTCCAAAAATATGTTCGCGTTTTCCAGTGACGAAAGAGCTTTTAATATTGAATCATATTTTCGCATAGGTACTATCGTCTGTTTGCCCACGTCGCATCCCAATTTCCCCCACTTGCTTCTGCTCGCCCCTCTGTAAAGCTAGTGGCTGGGCTGTCTTAGCTCTTTTCTGAAAACATTAATTTCTGTTAGGAATTGGACGTCTACGTAATATTATACAACGTTTGAAATAACTTAAAAAAGGATCTCGTTAAGTAATTAACTGTCACGTAATTTCCCCCCTTCTACGATCCTGCGGCATAAGCACTTGGACGGACAGTAGATAGCATGACTGAGTAATTTTATCTGTGCGGGTTGGGCAAAAGTGAAGATTGAATTTATAGTACGTAAGGTGCTCTTTTGTAGAGTAGGTACATAATTATTTCAACATGAGTTACTAGTACGAAGGACGAAACTGGTGATTGGAATTAGATGCAAATAGTTTATAGTGCGATAATATGCACAAAAGAACTGAAGTCTATATCGAAATGAACGGCCACCATTTTCAAAAATGAGGCACTCAGAAGCAAAAGATACAGGGACATCATTTTATTTTTACTAACATTTTTAATATTAACCTGTCTATACCTTTAGAGAACCGGAAACACCGCTTGCTTCCCCCTCCAAGACTGGAGTTCGATGATACTGGCGTAAAACACAAATCACTCTACTAGGTATAGGATGGAAGAAAAGTAGTTCATCCATTTACGTAAACTAGGAAATATCGCGATTTTGAGTTTGATAATTTTCATTAGGTTTTTCTTTAATCAAAGTACAGTACTGTATTAAGAATAAGTGTTTTTACTCACGAAGTGAGTTATCCATGCGAACGTATTCATTATGCAGTGTATACTGTCTACAGCACATTAGCGTACAATATAGAGAAAGAAGTTAAATTGAAAAATAATCATAATATGAATATTTAAACACAATTTTGAAAATGGTGGCCGTTCATTTCGATACAGGCTTCAGTTCTTTTGTGCATATTATCGCACTATAGACTATTGCATCTAATTCCAATTGCCAGTTTCGTCCTTCGTACTAGTAACTCATGTTGAAATAATTATGTACCTACTCTACGTACTGTGAATTCAATCTTCACTTCTGCCCGACCCGAAAATATAAAATTACTCAGATATGCTATCTACTGTCCGTCCAAGTGGTTATGCCGCGGGATTGTAGAAAGGGAGGAAATCACGTGACAGTTAATTACTTAACGAGGCCCTTTTATTTAAGTTAAATTAAACAGCTGTATAATATTACGTAAACGTCCAATTCCCAAGAGAAATTAATGTTTTCGGAAAAGAGCTAAGACAGCCCAGCTTTTACAGAGGGGCGAGCAGAAGCAGGTGGGGGAAATCGGGATGCGACGTAGGCAAACGGACAATACCTGTGCGAAAATATGATTCAATATTGAAAGCTCTTTCGTCACTGGAAAACGCGAACATATTTCTGGAACGTACTATACCCAGTAACTCAGTACTGCTTACTATCTGCGGTCTTGGTTCTGTGTGGAGTTGGACTTCCTTAGTAGAAGGGGTGGGAGTGAAGTACATTAAAAAAACTCAGGTACAATAAAATTGAAGTAAAAATAAAATGATGTCCCTGTACAAGTGACATTTAGTAAGTTTTGAGATATGTGACTTTGAAGTTGAAACGGAAATTAAAAAATCTGTTACAGGAATATGTTGCTATAAATTTACGGTTGTATATGTTGGTACCTATATTTTTTAACTTCTAAATATACATTATCTATTCTAAAACAGTTTAGGTAAAATAGGGCCCTAAAGTCACTTGTATTATTTTGCCACGAAAATATTTTTGTGGAAAAGTAATATAACTGCTAGGGTTTTCAGTATTTTTATATTATTTAAAACAAGACCAAGGACATTGCTTACAACATTGAAACATTTCTGTCTTAACAGCACTTGAGCTTTCTTATTATCATATTATAATGTGTCTGTATAACCGAAAGAATCAACCAATCAATCTTCTTAATGTATCCAATTGTTTGCAGACAACATAAAGTCAACTATAGTCCACTGTAGTATTTTCAGTTCCTCTTTTTCATAGTAAATTAGGGATATTTTGATCGATGTTCATTATAGACGCCTGCTGCTAATAGCCAGACTTGGGGAGTAGTCAATATATACTGCAGAGATGTGTCTTCTGCAACGGATACTGATGATTTTAATTTACTTCTTTTGTGGTTTATGGATGGACAGTATAGAAGAATGTGTTCCAGATCTTCATCATGATTATTACACCACATACAAGTAGGAGTATCAGAAAGGTGAAATCGGTGAAGGTACAATTATGTGACAATGTAATCTGTTCTGACTATTTTTAAAAATGTTTGAACATGTCTGGGCAGGTTTTTGTAAATTTCCAGGTCATTCGGTTTCTTTTTAACGGACTGTAAAATTTTTCCTTTGTCAGAAGAGAGCCAATTGTTGATCCATAAGTTTATAAAATGAAACTTTACTGAAGTAAAGGCATTGGACAGAGATATCACTTGAAGAGGCCTTGGTTGCAAATATGTTGCCTGTTTCGCAACGTTATCGACTTTCTCGTTTTCAGGTAGACCACAATGACTAGGTATCCATTGAAATGTTATTTCCTTTTGGAGTTCTTTTAGTTTACTTAGTTGTTTCTGAATTGGAATAATTCTATGTGCATATAGGTGTGGTACATATTTAATTATATTAAATATAGCTCCCTTGGAGTCGGTAAGTATTCAAATAGATCTTTCAGAAATTTGAGAAACACACTAAAGAGCAGCATCAATAGCTAGCAATTCAGTATCAAGACTGGAGGAGGCTGAATATGGCATGAAGTAATTTTCTTGATATTTTGGAATATAATACCCTGCTCCTGATGTTCCATCATCAGAGTTTAGAGATTCATCTGTATAAATTTGAAGTCATCCTTATATGTGCTGCAGAGTAGTTCCATGGCATCTAGCTTAAGAATGTATGGAGGATCATTTTTGAAATGATTTCGTGGAATTTGTAGGCTATGTTCTGGAATTATCCATTTTCATTTACAGCTGGAGTTTTAGCAAGGAGTGTGTCTGTGATATAGACTGGTATTTTTTCTTTGTTTATTTTGTAGAAATTACATATGATATTATCTGAGAGTTTGAAGAACATTTGAGATCTGGATGAGGCTTGCAATTTTAAATGTATTTTCAGATCCTTTTTTAATACATAGTGTCTGATTGGTTGAATATTATATTCAAATTATAGGGCAACAGTTGATGTGGTTTTTGGTACTCCGGAAGAAGAGGGCTAAGAAAATTTCAAATGTTAAATGAAATTCAGCCTTAGTGGCTGTTCATTACGTCACTAGCCTCATCTAATGAAGTCACATCTCTCTCTGGTGAAACATCTATGTTTATGTCATGAAGTGCGTCTGTAGTGTTCCTACCGCGAATATTTCTTCAACTTCCTCTTCCACGCACTTTTCCACGTCCTACAGTCCTTATTATAGGCCCATCCTAATGCTTCAGGTCATCAAAGAAAGAGTGGTGTATGAGTGGGATGAATTTCATTAGCTATTGCAAGTTGCTCCACTTCGCAAAAGTTATCCTTATTGGATCACTGCATAGTTGGTCCAGCTCAATGTGTGCAGGCCTTCCATCGAATATGTAATCTATTACCTCTCTCCATTACGGCAAATGAATTAGTCATACATAGAATAAACGCAACAACAATATGTAAACAACGCACTAGTATTAGTTTGTCTCTCAGTGAAAACTCTGTATGCATTGTAATACAAGTGTAAGGCCAACATGGAGCAGTAATGACTGGAACTGCACTTGTGTTACTTTTTCTCTGAACAGAAGTGACGTTAAAGATTTAGAATATATATACTTATCTCACTTTTTAAAAAATGTCACTTATATTACTTTGCTTCTGAGTGCCTCAAATGTGTTTAAATATCCATATTGTGATTATTTTTCAATTTAACTTCATTTCTATATTGTATGTTAATGTGCTGTAGACAGTATACTATACACTGCATAATGAATACATCTGAATGGATAACTCAGTTCGTGAGTAAAAGCACATTGTTAATACTGTACTGTATTTTTTTTAAACAAAAACCTAATGAAAATTATCAAACTCAAAATCGCGATATTTCCTAGTTTACGAAAATTGATGAACTACTTTTCTTCCCTCCTATACCTAGTAAAGTTATTTGTTTGTATTTTACGCCAGTATCGTTTAACTCCAGTCGTGGAAGGCGGTAACAAACGGTGTTTCCGGTTCTCAATATATAGCCAGGTTAATATTAAATATGTTAGTAAAAATAAAATGATGTCCCTATAGAAAATTTCTCACTTAAATTCACGAAAACACGAACACCACACTTCATGAAAATACGGAAAATAAAATTTGTAGAATCCACTACAATGCGGAATGTGATTAGCGGAACAACAAATCGTAATAGAATTTTGTGAAGAGATTTAAAACCCATATAGAATATTTATCGAGAGTTTGGCGATATGTCTTGCACGATTATATTATTTAAATGCGTTTCTTTGGATTAGTTACGCAATACATCAGAACACCAGCATGATGAGCTTAACAAAATTATAAAAAGCTTTAAAAAAGCATCAAACCCCCGCTTTTACGAACAGAAAACAAATGACATCAGATAACAGTCTGCATTTCCCGATCAATCTCTATAAACAATATCGCTTTACAAATGGAACGCACACTCGAAAGAGAGAGAACATCTGATGCCGTATCGACCATGAAACAGACACAATAGAAACTTAAAATAGCATGCATTACGCTCACTGTCATATTGTTCCCAGTAGCGATGTAATCTTTATGCTGTTTTTTTTTTAAATATGTTTATACGGAGAATACAGAAAGTATCGCGAGGCTACAGTAATTATTATTTTGACGCTTTTATGGCACACATGTTTCAGTGTGACTACCACCGCGAAATGGTTTTACTACATGTCCGTTCCTTCGGTTGTATTTCTGCTCTCTGTTCACAGATGAGATGTCTGAATATTTACTCGAAAAATAATTGGCATTTTAATTAAAAACATCGTTGTAGAATTAAACTAAGTGACAATTCTCTTCTAATTCTAATAACAACACTTCTACAGGTCAAGTATGACATGAAAATTATTAAAATTAGACTGTGAACAATTGAACAGTTCACGATTCTAGCTGACAACCGGGGCACTTTGCCATGATGTTGATTATGATGATGAGGAACAGGAAGAAGATTAATATGATGATGAAACAATTGTGAAATGACAACAGGGATAATGAAATAACGATAAGAAAGTCTTCTACTACTGATTTTTTTCCAATAAAAGTTCCAATTTAACTCTGAAATTCATAATTCAAATTTAAGTTCTAGTCTATTGGTCAATTTGGCTCACTTAATGAACAATGCTAAAAGAAAATATAATTCTAAGTTCTCGAAATAATTCTTTTATAACAATAGACCCTAATATTACTTACAGAAACAAACCTCAGACCTACCACTGTTTCTGACAGGGGAAAATAATATGTGAAATTATTGCCATAATTTTATGTAACATGAGTTATTTCAAAAATTAATCGCAAGTGGCACGCGTATTGTTGGGCTGATTATATTTAAACCATCCTAGCACACTTCTGCACACAATATTTATCCAGGAGCGGTACTAGTGAAGCCACACTGTTGGACTTTTATTCAACCAATTTCTCTCAGATTTATTTGCATAACATTTCCATTAAATAAATCGAAATTTAAAACGAAAATATTTATAAAATTTTTACGATTCTATGTAGTACTCAATAACAGAGGCAACAAGTAAGAAAATGATTCACTTTATCACAAAATTAAACTTCATTTTCACGGATACCAAACAATATTTAGAGCAGCTTGCGTCCAAAACCAGACAAGTCCACAATTTTACGACGATGAGTTTATGATGTTTAATCACTGTACAGTATGAGTATTTTAGGCCAACAGAATTATTCACATGACATTGAACATCAGGTTAAAAATACATTGGACACATTTTTATCTAACCTTAAGAAACGCACAGTGAATCAGAAATGCAAATCACTAGCTGGACAAAATTAATAACTTCTCTGCATCCTAACGGATTCTTATGAAACTTTTAACATGCCTTACAGGTGGCACATATGTTTTGGTGTAGAAACTCTGATTATGTTTGCACAAGAAAACTACCCCTTTATAGCGAGTGTATTAGACAGAATTAACTTCTCTCCTATCTAACAGATTTTTATCAAACATTGTACGTAAGTTACAGGTAGCAAATATTTTTTGTACACAAACTATATTTACTGTTTCATAAGAGGAACTATCCCTTTGTAGGGATGCATTTAAACAAAATTAATAACTTTTCTCCTATCTGACAGATTTTTATGAACTTTATACAGAAGTTACAGGTGGAATATTTTTCTGTCTACAAAGTCTGAGTATATTTTATAAGAGGAAATGTCCCTTTATAGTGGTGCATTTAGACCAAATCAATAACTTCTCTCCTATATAGACTACTACATTTTTATGAAACTTTGTACAACGATTAGGCCTACAGGTAGCATACAGATGTAATCAGAATGTGTCCACAAAAATATATGCTACCTGTAACTACTGTACAAAGTTTTATAAAAATCTGTTATATAGGAGAGAAGTTATTACTTTTGTCTAAAACCTCCCTCTATAAAGGGGTAGTTCCTATTACACAAACGTAGTCAGAATGTGTATACAAAACATATGTATAACTCGACCGAGGCCAGTGGAGTCCTGCAGCCCGGAGCGCCACTTGTACTGGTCCTGCGTTTGTATAGCTTCATCGCTACAGTTCACATTACGTCTGCTGCTCCACTCGCTTCGGTTTGTACAAAGTTTCATAACAATTCGTTAGAATCCACTGAAGTTATTAATTTTGTCCACCTAGATTTGCGTTATTGCACACTGTGCGTGGCTTTAATATTAAAGACGTATCCACAACAAAAAATCTTAAGAAACTGTGTGGCGGTGAACTGAAGGACTGTCTGCTGAACTTTTGTAACAAGAAATTAATTATTATTTATCTTTCCAAGCAGCATACGAAACTTAAAAGAAGTAGGCCATACCTACATACTTGAATTTTATAAGAGCGACGTCATAATGTAATTTCCAATAAATACCGTTAAAAATGTCTTATATCATGAAATTATTGTCAGAAACTATTGAATTCAACATATACAGGATGATTCATTATTACGTGCAAATACTTTGTGTGCGTAATGTAGAGGTGAACTAAGACTAAAACGTTCTATACAACTTTTTCTCAAAACTTTTAATTCCAGAGTTAACGCTATTTTGCGTGGAACTTGCGCTGTAGTAACCACTGGCAGAACTGTCGACGATGCGGATAATCTGCAGGTGTCAACTCTTGTACTTTCTGCGGGTGAAATGGATACAGTTGTTGTCTCCGAAGCATGCGCCATACAGTATTTTGCAGAATTCCTAGTGCTGCACTAATTGCTCTAGTACTCACGGCTGGATCCTGATCTACCATGTCCAAAACACAGTCCTCTACATGCATACGTGGTTGTCCTGTATGTGGCGCACTTCGAATACCGTAATCCCTCATACACCTGTCCACGCCTACAAATGTCTGATGACTTGGTAATTGTCGTCTAGGAAAAAGCTCACTGTATCGTCGTCGTGCTGCAAGTGCATTACCTTCTGCTGCACCATTCACAAGGTGCATATCAGCATACTCAATGTTTGTGTACATCTTTCCCTCAACACCACTGCTGTGTAGTACGAAGAACTCTAGCTGACTGATGCTGTATCGGGGAGAACAGTGATGCCTATGCAGTTACCACAACATAAGTGTCATCTACTGGAACTCTGGAATTAAACGTTTTGAGAAAAAAGTTGTATAGTTTTACCTCTACCATAAACACACACAAAGTATTTACACGTAATAATGAATCACCCTGTATTTGCATTAAACATTAAAATAACAGTCTTTATGACTTACCATACAATAAACATAGAAAACAGGTAATATTTTATGCCATTTGTTCTAAATTTATTTATTCATAAGTGCCCCTCTAGGGCATCATCGGGCAATACATATATTTTTCCGCTTACCTATAAAAGTATTTTGTCTAAGAAAAGAAATGTTTCACAACAGAAAAATTAGGGAAATCACTCGTTACTCATTGTCAAAGATATAACAAAAGTAAAGTTTCTAAACACAATAATTTTTACTTCTTTTGTCACTGTGTAACGTAATGCTTTACACTGACCACTTAATTCAATGTTTGATAGTTATTGTTGTCTGAGTGGGTAAAATCACATGTTAGGTGTGTTAAAATATTTGTGGCTTCATTAAATTTTACTTTTAGGCGCCTGAAACTTGACTTTTATGGGCCTAAAAATCCGAGGCCTAGCTTTAACATAATTATACTACAACTCTACTTAGATAAGCTAAATAATCCATTACAAGAAGTACGAATTATAGGTTAGTGGAAAACGAGAACTAAAGTAGAGGAAACCCGCATTTTGATTCTTTCAACGCATATTTTGTTTGTAATTTTTGTGCTTACTTATGTTTCTTTTTGTTTGTTAGTCATGCATACGTATACTGTATGTGACGTTATACGATAATTCTTTACGTTAACTAAATTCATGAAGGATAGATAATGCACTACACTCTTCCTAATTATGATCATAAACACTGCTTGAGCTACAACATTTTCTGTTTGTTGAGCCTCAAAGCCTCGCTACTGTGTCTATGAAACAAGATGATATTTGTATTGCCGTACCATGGAAACATCTCCCGAGGCCGGCAGGAATCTGCTGTTACAAAAATTAAGTGTCGATATGGGAGCAGCCTAGCACAGCGTCGTGCTATGAATGATTGATATCGAGCTTTAATCTCTTCCAACTTTTATGTGAACTTTTATATTTTTAATTCTTCTTGAGCTGTAGAATGAGGCAAAAAAAAAAGTCCAGACCCTATCATGCAATCTGCTAAAAGCGCTGCGGTTTATTTCAGAGGGAAATGAAGTATAACATCAAAGACTGGCTAGTACTTACAGTGAAACATATCTGAAAGCACTCCATTTGTGTCTTTCAAAGCAGCTTCATCCATTAAAGAATTTTGTGTAATGTTCGATGAAAGACTAACCGCGTTAAGAATGGATAGGCCTATTTAAACTGCATATTAATTACTGCTAATCCATCAAAATTATTGTCTTACGTTTTATGTAGACCATGCTTTTATAAATAAGTAAGGTACCGTCAACTAGGATAACATTTGCCAAATTTTTTACCATTCTAAAAGTAAATTTTTGTAATTGATATGTTTGTTAATTTATTTTAATGAAATACAGGGCATATCAAAAGTCCAGTAACACTTTCAATAGTTTATTACACAAAAACTTTCAAACACACGTCAGTTTAAATCAAACTCTCAAAGTTCTGTTTACACCTTACAGAGATTCAATGTGTGAACCACGAGTGACTCGGCAGATGTCCAAACGATAATCAAACTCTTCCCATACCCTTTTCAACATATCCTCTGTGACCGTGGCGGCAGCTTCTCGAATTCTGGTTTTTAGTTCTTCTAAATCACATGGCAAAGGCGGTAAAAACACACGGTCCTTTAAGCACCCCCATAGAAAAAAGTCACATGCAGTCATATCGGGTGACCTTGGTGGCCATGTCATGAAACATCTGTCCCTTACTCCAGCACGTCCTATCCAACGATCAGACATCTCAGACGAGTTTTCTTGCCAGCTACAACAACAGGCAGCAGACGACGATGACTTATTCAGCCGCTTAATTTTCAGCGATGAAGCGACATTCCGTACGAGTGGGAAAATTAACAAGCACAACTGTCGTGTTTGGGGTACACAGAAACCTCACAGAATCATTGAACATGAGCGTGATTCACCAAAGGTGAATGTTTTCTGCGCGTTGTCACAACGAAAACTGTACGGACCTTTCTTCTTCATTGAGGCTACTGTGACTGGACATTCATATCTGGACATGTTGGAGCAATGGTTGGTGCCTCAACTTTGACAAGATCTCGATGACAATTTCATCTTTCAGCAAGATGGGGCTCCGTCACATTTCCACAATGCAGTTCGTGCTTACCTGAATACGGAGATGTCTGATCGTTGGATAGGACGTGCTGGAGTAAGGGACAGATGTTTCATGACATGGTCACGAAGGTCACCCGATATGACTGCATGTGACTTTTTTCTATGGAGGTATAAAGGACCGTGTGTTTGTACCGCCTTTGCCACGTGATTTAGAAGAACTAAAAACTGGACCTCTCCTCCAGTGTCAGGCCACAAAGGGAAAAACACTGAAGGAAAGGGATTCGATCCGGTGCTGTGGATTGAACTTCGGCGTAGCTCAATGGTTAGAGAGCTTGGTAAGTAAAGCCAAGGCAAGGACCCGGGTTCGATCCCCGGCGCCGAAGCGAATTTTTCTCCTATAATATCAATTGTTACCTATCACAATGTTATAATTAATGTACAGTAATGATAATACTTCAATAATGGTTCATATGTAATATTCAAACGCCTATTCACTCCTAATCATAATTTACTCTTAATCTTCCTTTCCAGATCACTTTTTTATATTTTGTTATTATATGTTACACAAGTATGGCCGGTTTAGTCACTGTCGCTATTTACAATAGAAGCGCGGGGTGTTGGAGTCATCCCACACTACTCAAACCGTTATTATTTCGAGCACTGCTGGCTACACAAAATGGGATCATAAAAAAAAAACAAAGATATCCTAGAGATAGAACCGGTATTGGAGTACATTGCAAGATTAAGGATCAACTGGAAAGACCATGTAAACAGAATGCCTAGGCGAAGAATCCCTAGGGAGATCTTGCCGTATTGTTCTTCCTCTGAGGCGACGTTCGACGCCCGGCTAAGAGATGGCATGAGACCGTAACGGACATTTGGATGGAAGATGATGATGATGATGATGATGATGATGATGATGATTTTTAGTTGGTTATATAACAACGCCGTATCAACTACTAGGTTATTTAGCGTCGATGAGATTGATCTAAACCGCGATCGAGCGCAACTCCGGATCGGCAGATAAGCGCCTTAGTCGACTGAGCTACGCCGGTGATCAATAATAATAATAATAATAATAATAATAATAATAATAACAATAATAATAATAACAATAATAATAGTAGTTAGTAGTAGTAGTAGTAGTAGTAGTAGTAGTAGTAGTAGTAGTAGTAGTAGTAGTAGTAGTAGTAGTAACCGCCCAGAAACGTATTTTTTCTGTTAATTTAATTAGTTATCTTTGGTTGGTGTAAGGACAAACATTTCAACTAGCTAGTAACTACCAGGTCCCAAAGTATATGTAAAAAATGTCTGATTTAAGCCGTTCATTTCTGTTTAGGCAGCCCAAAAAACAGTCCAGACATGTGGAAGGTATAATTTAATGATTTCGTAGGCGGACTCAGGATTATGTATAGCGTCCACTAACATCGCCACGTAAATGTTACGAATTTTTGTGTTCGTGTCATCATTTTATGTTAAACATATGCAGTCAATGTCTTATTTCAATTATTTATTTTCTTTCAGCTTTCCAACGTTTATTATACGCATTTTTCACTGCATTGTGTTTTATTAAATCATTTATTTTTCTCATATTATTTCTTAATACGTAAGTTATTTCCAATCGCTCAAATTAGTTTGTTTTCTTTAATCTATACTAATAATAAATCTGTAGCCGAAATTTTTCTGGTAATTTTCGATTGTCCAAAAATAATTGGTCCTAACATATATAATTAACCACCCTGAAACCGAAAATCGCTTTTTCGAATTGTTTGTTTGTATGTCTGTCTGGATGTTTGTTACCTTTTCACGCGATAATAGCTGAACCGATTTATATGAAAATTGGAATATAACTTAAGTTCGTTGTAACTTAGATTTTAGGCTATATGGTATTCAAAATACTTTATTTAAAAGGGGGGGTATAAGGGGGCCTGAATTAAATGAATTGAAATATCTCGCTTATTATTAATTTTTGTAAAATATGTTACATAACAAAAGTTTCTTTAAAACTGATTTCCGATAAGTTTTATTATTTACACAATTTTGATAGGACTGAAATTAATGAGATAAATGAGTTTTAAAATTAAAATAACGCCATCTAAGACGGTGCAATGAAATAAGAACAAACGACTTCGTCTATAAGGGGCCTTGGAAAACAACAATCGAAACAGGGGCCTTGGGCAACAACAAGCGAAAGCTATTAAACATAGCCTACAGACAATGTTTCTGTGTTTGTATGAAGTAATATCGGAAGCTAAATTAACCGATTTGTATAATTAATTATTATTTCACCATTGAAAGTGTAGTTTCTCTAGATGGACATAATGCTATAATGTTATTGCAGTAACTTCTGAGTAAATCGAGGACAGATAAGATTAAAATAGCTTCTTATGCACAGAAAATTCGATGGGCTATTTTGTACATTCGTTTTCTGCATTTCTTGAAATAATATTTATGTACACACTCATTTTAATCTCAGATAATTAACAAACAACGAGAGTGTATTGATTTAGTACGCAGTAATAGTGCGTTAGCTTACCAATCCATTATTTTATAATTCAAATTTTAACTATGCTCAATTGAATCGTGTTAAAATACATAAAATATATATGCAATAAATGCAATGCAAAAAAATTGGGTAATGAGCCAAGCAGATTATGTTGCGCTGTTGTAAAAGTTGTTCCTTCTGAGATTCAAGAAATTTTGAAATTTTTGTTTGTATGTCTGTCTGTCTGTCTGTCTGTCTGGAGGTTTGTTATCTTTTCACGCGATAATGGCTGAACGGATTTCGATGAAAATTGAAATATAAATTAAGTTCGTTGTGATTTCGATTTTAGGCTATACGGCATTCAAAATACTTCATTTAACGGGGCCTGAATTAAATAAATCGAAATATCTCGGTTATTATTGCTTTTTTGTGAAAAATGTTACATAACAAAAGTTTCTTCAAAAATGATTTCCGATAAGTTTTATTCTATGGAAAATGTTGATAGGACTGATAGACTTTTAAAATAACAATACAATACATTTTCACCGCCGCCTCAGGTTGTAGCGTTGTTGTTCCTGCAGTAATTCCTATGTGCAAAATATAAAATTTTTGAGTAGGAAGAAGAAACACATTTATTCATTCCATGGTAATGGTACATAGGAGATCGTGAATTCTTACATTTCGAAAGAAAGAAATATAATTACATATCACTGTTTATGCTGTATCACTATTTAAGTTATTTGAAGGGTTCAGAACCATGGTGGGCCAAGCGCCATTTACTGAAGACGTAGAAAACAAGGGTTAAAATGAAGTAATTACCATAATTCAATGGAAACATATAGAAAGTAATATAAAGTTTACACATTCAAATGATATGTCAATCTTCATTAAATTATGGTTGTATGTAATAACAAATAAGAAACATGTTAAAGGAATTGTCATTGCACCAAATGAGTGCTCTCTGGACCAAAATGATCGCATTTTAATTATTTAAATACAATTTCAATTAAGTAATATATTAAACGATTTATCCTTCTAACAAACACGAATGTTCCCTGGATCAAACGTCCTATTTTAATTATGTAATTACTTTATATTTATTTCTAACAGGTGTAGCGGGGCGCACGGGTACGGCTAATTCTAAATAAATAACGGACATATTCGCAATAAGAAACTATCTGTAAATAACAGACAGCATAGAATTTTAGCACACTTTATTCAATTCAATTCAATTTATTAAGCCATTAAACATAAAGAGATAGGCTTCGTCACAATACAGAAGGGAGGGAAAAAAACATACATTTGAAAATACACATATAATTGAAAACAGTAAAGTTTAATTAGAATGAAAACACAAAACATTTTGAAAGTCTAAAATTAATGAAAACACTTCACTCTAAATGTAATAATTGTAACTAAATGTAAATAATCTTATTTATTAAGAACAATTTCGTATGAATTTATGTAAAGAAACTCATCTACAGAGTAGAAAGGATTAATTAAAAGCCAATTATAAAATCTAGCTTTGAAACTATTGGTTGGTAACTTATAATATTGATTGGGAAGCTTATTATATAATTTCATCCCCATGACAGAAAAATTTGTACTAGTTTTATGTAATCTACAGTATGGAATATTAATTTGTTCACTATTTCTAATTTCATGATCAGGTATATTGGCTACTAATGAGTAGGCCTAATTGTCTATATTTTGTCGAGTGTAAAGGACTAGGTCGTGTATATATATATATATATATATATATATATATATATATATATATATATATATATATATAAATTTATGACAGTTAACATCTGTGATTGTTTGAAAAGAGGTCGACAATGTTCAAGATAGTTTGATTGACATAGAATTCTAATGGCTTTCTTTTGCAAAATCAAGACTCTCCCAATTTTGCTACCATTTCCCCAGAAAATTAAGGCATATCTAATTATCGACTGAAAGAACGAAAAGTAGGTACATCTTAAATAATTTTGAAAAACGCAAGTCACTAATTTCTTTAATAAATATATAACTTTTGATAATTTTGTGCATATATATTCGATATGTTTTTCCATGTTAAACTGGAGTCTATAAAACGTCCTAGAAATTTGGTATAGTTTTGTATGTTGTCCCTTTTCATTACATGATTTAGGGTAAAAGTTATATTGATTGTCTTTTTTTGATTAAGTAAAAAACTATTAGATTCAAACCATAAAGCTATCTGAAATAGAATATCATTGGTTAGAGCATGTAATTCATTCAGAGTAGAGCTAGAACATAAGATATTTTGAGTATATATTTTCTAGAGACACTAACATGAGAACCCCATAACCTGGCTAGAAAAACGTTGGGTTCAGACTATGACATAGGCTACCAAATGGTCTACACATACGAGATCAATGACAACCCGCATGGAGCTGGATCATGTCGACGTATACTGCTTGCTGAAATGTCTTACATTCAATTCTTCTATCCCTACCATTCACTTTTGCTGTCATGAGTTTCAGAGATTCGAACCGTGAATGATAACCGAAGGCTGGATTCAAGTTTTTACAGCTACTGCTGTGGAACATTCTGGTTCATAAGATGTTTCTACGATTATATATTTCCATTTTAAAATAGTACTAACTAGAACGTTCTATGATCACCTGTTGTAGCCGAAATGTATTTTCAGTTTTTTCCTGAAATTTGCTCAAATTTAAGGCCAATTCAAAATTATTCATTTTGAATTTCAGGTTTTTCAGGAGATAAGAGATGATATACGATAGGAAATTCTCCATTCTGTGGTGATCCGAAATCATGATCCTCAAGATGTTGGAATAGGCCCTACCATATTTAGTTTAAGAGATTTTATAGGGGCAACAAACCAATCTAGAATTCCTCGAATGATTAGGGAAGCAAAGTCTTCATTCATTAATAGTTTTCTGTACAAGGGCAAGTCCTTCACAGCAAACACAGCGTTCTGCAAACTTCCTTACTTTCTACCTTCCTCCTAATCTCTGCATACGATCTATGTATCATAATATTGTCTATCATCTGATATTTTCTTCTGTCCCGAACGTTTAAATAGGAAATTTAATCTGTACACTTTTCGGTCAACATTTCCCTGTTCAATCCTTCAATGCATTTCGACACATGCGGTAAAGGATTCTTCGCACAAATGATTACCTTTCTCTACTTTGACCAAAAAAAACTTAGGGTGACTTTCACTGCACAGTCAAGTGTTAAGAGCAATTGTTTTTACATTTTAGGAGTCCGCTGTTTATGATCTCCGTAGATTTGCAAAAGAAGAGGTGAATGCAATATTGTCCTATATAAATGTTCGTCTTTAAAAGCACCGTTAGTTTGGCAATATTTTCTTCGCATGCATTAAATAAATATTATGACTCCAGGATATTTCAAATTCATTGAGCAAGATTGTTCCCACTTTACTACTTTTAATTTGTTCATTAATAGTTTTAACAAGTCTTGCTAAATTTGAATTAAGTAAAAGTTCATACTAGTAGCAGTAGAGCATTGAAATTAAAAATAGAATTTTGAAAGCCAGACACGTACTTCTAGATTGTGAGCTCTGGAAAGACAAAGATTCTCCCTCTTCGAGGGAACTTATTTCTCCGGGGACAAGTCTACTAATCTTGTAGATAAATTTGTTAAACTTATTCAATATCAGAATTTGGGAGTGCACAAAAAGCCTTTTCATGCTGAAGTGCCTGGTGTATAACACACTCCCACTAAAATCAAATGATGTCAAAGTTTTTAAAGATATTTTTGGTCAATAGTGTTTTTAACAAGCTTACCGATGTTGTTGGTAGGGTCTTGTAAGCTAAACTTACAACACACGTGCGTTAAGTAAATAAACCAAATCAACTTTTATTTATTTACTTAAAAGTTAAGAACTATCAGTGTCGCGCACCACTATGTACCAGGCCTATAAGAAAATAACTAAATGTCTCATTATACCTGTGCTATTTCTAAATTAATTTATTGGAATGAAGATTTGTAAGAAAATAGGAATTAATTATAGATAAGACTTCAGCGTTCAAACCATTTCTGACGACTTCCGGTTGTTGCTCTGAGCGCCACTCGTGGAATCGTGGCAGAACGCGAAAACATCCATGGAGTAAAATACATATACAATCATTAACCTATACCGGTATGCAATTTATTTACAATGATGTATGTATAATTAATGTATCACCTACAAACATTTTCTATACACCATTTACCTATATTGGTGTATAATAAGTTTCACCTACCTACTTCTTTGAAGACAAAACTAAAATATCTAGAATTTATTTTATTACAAATTTTCACAATCGCCTCCGAATAATAACAAATGAATAACACTTATCAATAAATAGGAATAACAACAAATGAATGACACCTATCGACAAATGACAAACGGTGATCACGCATGATAATGTTAGCGTCCAAAAGTAAATTATTTATTTAAATTAAAAATAATAAATAATAATTTATTTTCACTAAGATTGGCCAAAAATATATGGAATACATGTGTTAAATGCATGACAGAATCTCGGAAATCTCGTCTCCTCTTCTCTCACTTTTCCTCGATTCTGTTATAATAGACCTACCACGCTTGTATTGCAATATAGGCCTACTATTAAATAATTGAAATTTAATAATAACTGAGTCACAGAGGAGAAATTGAGTAGCACTTATTTTTACTTTATACAATACCGGAATATTTATATTATGATTATTATTATTATTATTATTATTATTATTATTATTATTATTATTATTATTATTATTTGTACATTATGATAAGAGAACATAGATACACGAAGATAATTTAGGGAGAGTTGGGTAGTATCGGACATTGGGTAATATCGGACAGTGCGTTTCTTTCATCCACCACCAGATGGTAGTACCTGAATGACATGGTTACGTTTCTGTATGCGACATCACAGAAACGTAACTATGTAATTCAGGTACTATCATTTGGTGGTAGATGAAAGAAAGTCACTGTCCGATATTACCCGATGTCCGATACTACCCAACTCTCCCCTAAACTATAGCTAAGACTATTACGATCAAATAGATATTGTCATGACAAATTACAGGTACTGTAATTACCACTAACAACACAATATTGTGACAATAATAATTCACAAAGTGGTTTTATCCTACTTAACATTTTACCTAATGCTTTAATTTAGAACAATATTATCTAAAAACATAGCAAACTGTTAAGCACAAAATAAAATTTAATTTATTTTGAAATTTAAATTCAACAATTGAGTAAGGGACAAACTAGAAATTAGCAACAAAACTAAAGGATGCGAAAAACTGTCTACAGCTCTACGCGAAATACAATATTTCTTCCAATGATTTAGATTCTGGAAAAGTACCCATAACACTTATAGCGTTCCCTCGTTGAATGGCAATACCAATTCTTTGGCGGAGGAAAGCCGTAGATCGAGAGTCGCCGTTAAGTGCTGATAAATACTTGCCGATATCAGAAGTTAACAACTTCGCCTCGGAACACCATTATTATTATTATTATTATTATTAGTATTATTATTATTATTATTATTATTATTATTATTATTATTATTATTATTATTATTATTATACTGATAACTTAAAACTTGGAGGAAGATGCAGTTTGTGTCTCAGACGCATCCTGGACTTGTCATCTGTCTTCCATTTATAAGATGCAAATATGGCAAGCTGCCATAACAATTGAAAGGCTAAAGGCTTGAGATATTCCATTCACCAAGGCAATGGGGTTGGTACACCAGACGGTGTGTAGTCTAAAGGAGGGTTTCTGGAGAAATGGGCAGGACAGCGAGGCTAAGTTTCATAGGATTATGAGAAATCCTGACTGGGAGGAAGCTGATTCAATTGTGCGGGTCCTGCAAGCCAAATGTACCTCACCTCCGGCAGCGCGAGGTCCAATCAAGGTGCATGTTTAAAATAAAATTACTCGTTCACGAGTTGGAGAAGAGTTTCTTTCAGTTTCAAAATACTTTTATGAAAAACAAATACACATTCAGGGAAGCAAATTATAAAGATATGTTGTCAATTTTGAACCAGGAAAGTAAAACTGTTTTAATATCCAGGACTCCTACAGAAGACCTTTCCTGTTTCGAACACATGTAATTTGCATACTATGAATCCGAGCTGCAGGAAAATAGTACCAATGGAAAGAGAAATTCAAAAAGTTTAGTACCTTAAAGACGTTCAATGGTCCCCCTTGGTAACACGGCACACATCAAGCCTATAGTCAAGTTCCCGTAGGTACGCGGATTTTCTTGCTGCTAGATTCTGAGGTTATATCTGTTCACCTTACCAGAGAGATTAAAAGTGGCTTCGTCAGAAAACACCTGGAAAGAATACATTCAACATCGTTTTCAATTAAAGTCTGCATACTTATGCAGAAATTTCTTCGTAGCTGTTTGTCCTCTGGTTTTAGGGCTTGCAGCAACGGATGAAATCGCAACCACTTGCGAAGAATCTTGCCTTAAAATCGGGTACCATTTACGGATTGTAGATCCACTGGGTGGATCTGCACCAAACTTTGTTCGGTAATGTCGTTGCACATTAATAACCGATTGGTTCACATGAACCAGTGAATGTGAATGTGACCTCCTGCAGCGGTCTTCGAGGGCTGTTCTTCCTTAAGGAGATTCAATAATAAATTAAAACGTTGTGTATAAAGTGTAAATTAAAATTAAGGTGACATTTTCTATACAATTCAGTACTGAAAAATAATCCAGACCTAAGCAATTTACACATTCTTAAGTTTAAAAATAAAATGAAAATGTTTGAATGGTATTTGATAAATTTTATTATTATTTTAAGTGTTACTAGCATTATATGGCACTAATATTTATTGTATTTACCTGATGCATGTAACCTGTAAGATAAAACATCGTAATAAATATAAATAGATCATTTTCTTAATAAATAACAGTGTATATCTCCAATAAATTATTTCTTAGCATCGCCACAGATACACTTGATTGTACTTGTCACTATCTCTTGACACTAGAGAGTTCTTGAAATTTATATTTTCCCCGCCATTCATAAAATATTTTGATATGATACCTCTTGCACAAAAGGGGAGATCTATAACTGAAACTTGATTAATATATTTCAGTGTTATTTGTATTTATCCTGGTAATAATGAACAGTTTGACCCGTAGACATTTTGTTTTTCAGCATTAACTTCCCATGATTATATGAGAAGATTCGAAGAGAATGGCAGTTACGTAGACCTTCGGCTCCCCCCTACAACCAATAATGCATAACACAATGTCAATACGGCGGTTGCTGTCGTCTGCGATACAACGAACTTTTCTGTTGATTTTCGAGTTCATTTTTTTCCTGGTTATTATATGCTTATTTAAGTTGTGTTAACTCTCGCTAAGTGGTTTTATATTTTATTTTATCCGTTTTAGTACTTATTTTATTATTGTAAATATTATTATTATTATTATTAATGAATTAATGTGTATTACTATCTTTGTATCATCTTCGTCACGGTTATTCTATTATTATTATTATTATTATTATTATTATTATTATTATTATTATTATTATTGTTACTATTATTTCTATCATCAACATAATTACGATCGTATTGATCTCTGTAAAATTTATGTAGACTACTGGACTGTACCCGAGCACGAGCATATACTCATTTCGGGTATCTATTCATATGTATTCATTTCAAATGTAAATTGTGAATAAATTTGAATTTGAATTTGAATTTATTGACAAAGAAAATTGTCCCAAATGTATAATTTTATTTTTTATGTATTACATTTTTAATGTCGTAGTTCTGTCAAATACCATAATTTACATTACCATTCTATGACCACAAGCATGCAGATATCCAATAATATTACCATCACCTTTGTAATCATCACACCGGGATGCAGTGTTCTGCAGCCTAACATTCAGGTTCTGGTACTTTTTTATGGTTTTGATTCGACGGGACAGCTTGCATTGTTGGGATTTCGAAGCTATTGATCAAAATCATCTTTATTATCACTGCCATGGTCATCAAAACTATCAAACATGAAAAACTGTTCAGCATTTGTTATTTGGAATTCTTGTGGTAAAGCTTGAAAATCTGATAGTGACTTTGGGTTTGAGGGAAATTTCCTCTGACGTCTTTTATACATGTTTTAGTGACTCGCGAAAAGAAAGGAACGGGAACACTCCTGATGGTACACCCTCCGACTCACGTTGGATACTTTGCGCTGGGCCCGCAACAGGCTCATTCTCTGCAACTCTCTTTAGCTTAATACAACATCTTAGGGCAGCCGTGACGAAAATATGATCGTGCGCCGAGCCACTGTGTAACCTGCAACGTGCATAGCACCTATGGAGGGTGGCGGACACCCGAAGGGGAAGTGAAGCAACTGTCTGACTTATTAAAGGATTTTCATTTTCCTTACGTCAAGCACTTAAATATAATTTTATACAGTATAAGGCTACAAACTAATGTTTAGTACGTGTAACGAAGAAAGAAATGAACAGCATCACAACCTAAAATTAACTGTCTTTAGAATGTCTCTGCGACAAAGTTTCAAAATCAGGAATTATGTCACTTACTGCCAGTCGTAGTTGATCACGAAGGTATTTGTCTGTCAGTCGTGATCTAAATTTGGTTTTTACTATTTTCATAGTTGAAAATAATTTTCACAATCGTAAGTTGTAGCGAACACTGCTTCAACAGAGCAAGCGAAACAACGAAGCTTCGGATATTTATTTTTTGGCAAAGATTTGAAAAATTCAACATTTGTCAAGTCCTTACATCTAGCTTTCATTTGACATCACATTGTAAATCTGTGAGTTTAAATTGAAGATTTAACCGCATTATTCGTACATCTGCTGAAGAAGGATCGACGTACAGAGATAATACTAATAATAATAATAATAATAATAATAATAATAATAATAATAATAGTAATAATAATAACACAACCTTTTAATGTTTCATCAGTAACATGTAGTATAATACTGTTTTATGTTATACAAACGTTTTCGCCGTAATACTTATGAACAAATCATACATTTAAAATTATCATATTGGCAGCAAAAAAATGCATCCTCCCATCCTACTTGAAACTTTTGTTTTTCTAGAGGTACATGGTTTCGAGAGAGACATTGCGACGATACGCCATTCGCAGGTCAGAGACAAATACAAGTGGAACGGAGTTTGACCCCAGTGAGTGAGAGGGTGGGGGTTGGGGGAGGTAGGAAGCAAGAGAAATGCATAGCTATCATTGCGAGCCACAATGTGCATCCGGCGCCATAGTAATAGCCCGTTTCGTGCAATTTGGTTTTCTTCTACAAACCAAATACAATTTAGTTCTGTTAAAATTTTTTTAGTGCAAGTTGTATAGACATCCTATGTGGACCAAAATCATTCCATTTCTTTTGCTTTGTATAATTTCTCCCTGGTCGCCCATTAGACCTGACTTATGAGCAACTGCAAATTTAAAACAAATTTATACAAAAGGGAATATTGTTGGATGAATGTTCCTAGGGTGAGGGTAAAAATAGAATATATTGGGAGAATTATCTTTGGATTATTATTCTTGGATGAATTTTCTTGTGTGCAATATTTTGGGTGAATTGTCCTTCGTGTGAAATATTCATGGATTAAATGGCCGGAACTCGTAGTAATAGAAATAGGGGCGATACTAGTAGCAAATATTATACTAGGAACTCATTTAATGGCTGCAAATTATTTTCTCTGTAATTTAAATTCGGTACCATCTCTTTTAAGTGTCATAATAGCTTTATTCTTTCCCCTATAGAAATATAACCATAACCACATTTCAAAGTGTTTTTTTTAACCGTAATGCAAAGAAACTTATTAGAGGGAGTTACTTGTAAGAAATCCTCCATAATCTCACTACGGAGATTTGGGTGAATAAGCATTGCTGCAAATCAATAGCATTGTTGCAACCCAACAGGCAATTTAACCAAGAAAGGAGAATGTAACTTCACTACGATCACGCTCCGAAGTTAGTGACAACTTACTGAGGTTCGTTCACGTCAGTGAAGTTCGTTATATGATGAAATGACTTCAAGTTCGGTGACGTGACAGAGAGATTAGTTTTGTGGAGGGCAAACTAACTCTCACCGAAGTAATTTCCTAGTATTTCAGGGATAATTTAGTCTCTCAAATTCTCCAAGTCACGAAATAGAACACATTGATTTTCTTTATCTCTGTTATTGTTCTCACTCACTGAAACACAACTCTGAGAACAATACATATACTGGCGTCAATAAAAATATAATGCTCAACGATCACAGTTCAAAGAGACTTATAAACTACGTACTGTCTTTCAAAAGATTGATTTAAATCAATGGCTGGCATCCCTGCGGCATTCCCGCAGTGATGTCAGACCTCAGCGATGCATCAAACTTACCTCCTACCTTCCCCTTCCCCCACTCCATGAAAATACTGCGCGTGTACGTGGCGGATTATACTGGATTGCTGTACTTCGAAGCTTCATTAGTGATACAATGTCTTTCACAGAATCGTATGAATCGAGAGGATATCACACTTACAAGAAAGGCGGTTCTTTCATTTCTCATGTTTAGGATCAGTTACAAATATTCAGGACGCGAACTTAAATATGACGTGCATTCTTAAAATAGACCACGTGTTGTACGAGCTCAAAGAACACAGTGATTTTCAAAGGATGGAGAAAGATTTCAATATTTTTGCCACTCTTTTTCATGTTTAAATTGAAAATGTTATCCCAGAATTGCAGTTAGAGGTACTGGATTTGCAAAATGATGGCTTCTTTAAAGCAGAATGTGAAGGTCTACTGGGGGCTAAAATTTTTTAAAAGATGTCCAGTACTAAATATCCACTGTTCAGACAGTTTGCTTCAAAAATAATGAGTATCGTCATTTCCCACAACTATGGTCCTGGAACATAATTATTGTCCACGATACAACTATTCAAATTTTGTACTCCATAACGTAGTACCTCGTTCATCTATATTCTTGCTGTACTGTAGTTTGAATTCAAGTCACTGCAGCTATCTACGAACGGTCTATGTTACTTCTACAATGTTCTTTGAATGGTTGTATCGTGGACCATAGTTGTGTTCCAGGACTATAGTAGGGAAATGACGGTATGTATTCATCAACCTACCAATGCGAACAGCTGTTTTCTAAAATGAAATTTATAAAGTCCAGCCATAGATCCCGCTTAAGCGATGCTCATCTCCTTGCGCAACTGAAAATAGCATGCACAGATAAATCCCAATTTCCAAGAAATTGCTTTGAAAAATGATTAATTAAATATCACGTGAATGCACTATTCTAATTACATATGGTAGGTAGGAGTGTAGTGGCGCAACTGTCTGTAAATCCGTCACTGCACTGTAGAGTGCAACCCCTCCCACAGTACGTAGTTGCCATTTAAATCCTATCTTGTGGGTTGCGTTCATTTTGCCCACCACTGATTTAAATGTACATACATTGGTAGTTCAAATTTGAACTTGACTTTGTTTTTTGTTTCTATTAAATAACATTCACTCATACTAATTCTAGGTAAATTTGCTCTCCTTATACAGAGTATTTTCTGCTGGAAATATCCCTGTGTAAACTCGATGTCGTCCAGATGTTACGCGTAGTCCATGGAGATGTCCCTGTATGTATTATTGTTCAGTGACCTTTCAAAGAGAGAATTATCTAATGAATCTAAGCGGAAAGTATGAACCATGCACCCACATAAGTTACTGCAAATTACGACCAAATCTTTGTGTTTTGAGAACTAGTATATACTGAGAGATGAAACCGAACTTGAACAAACTCTTTGGCCATCGGTCTGATGATTCCGGGGGATATCCAAGCATTCGCTCACGGACAGCACCTGCACATTGAGATAATCTTAGCGATGGATAGTTCTTCCCTATTTCACTCAGTAATGCAGGTGTCTCTTCCAGCTTCATCATGAGTCTTGGAATCGCCTTCCTGTCAGGACCATCACGAATACCATACTCGCATTGACGAAATTGGTAAGCTAGTAATTCTTTACCATAACACTCGCTACTGCACTGTGCATGACATCGTACAGTCTGTGGAAAGAACTGACGAGTTAAAGCGGAAACAGCCGTTAAAGGTATAGCAATTTTATTTTCCACCTTTGCTTATCTTAATGTTATTAATTTACATTAATGTTTTCGATACTCTTATTGTATCATCTTCAGATGTTAGGATGTTATGTCAACATATGTGATGAAAACCTAGCCTCATATCATGTTGTGGGTTGTTCAAATGCATAGAACCTATCATGATTTCCTAGTCTAGCTAGAGTTGATCATTGCTGTGAATTAACCTAATTCAGTGTCTCTAGTTACTTGTTAAGATTCTGTTAAAATTCACTATGAAAGCCCGTGTAGGACAGTGTAAAATTATGTGAGAACAATAATATAACATATAAATATAAAACAAGTGAAGTATACACTATAAAACACATTAAAACATTATAAGTACTGTAAAACACTTTGAACACTTGTATGGTTGGCCGTGTTAGCCAGTTGTTATGTCGTTGAATTGGGCTACTTCTGCTGATCTTAGTTAAAATCACTGTCTTAATGACGCACTTTTTGTTCACTGATTTATCTATAGTTTTGGTACTATGTGTTATTGGAGTCTTTGTAGACTTTTCATTTTTTTTTTTAAATTATATTGTTCGTACTGACTAATGTGAAAATCATTGATACAGTTACTATGTATCGGTAATGTGTGGTACAAGATGATTTTCTGTTGAGTACCACATACGTCTACGTGTCGGTAATGTGTGGTACAAGATGATTTTCTGTTGAGTACCACATACGTCTAATTACCGACACATAGTAACTGTATCAATGATTTTCACATTAGTCAGTATGAACAATATAATTTAAAAAAAAGTGAAAAGTCTACAAAGACTCCAATAACACATTGTACCAAAACTATAGATAAATCAGTGAACAAAAAGTGCGTCATTAAGACAGTGATTTTAACTAAGATCAGCAGAAGTAGCCCAATTCAACGACATAACAACTGGCTAACACGGCCAACCATACAAGTGTTCAAAGTGTTTTACAGTGTTTATAATGTTTTAATGTGTTTTATAGTGTATACTTTCACTTGCTTTATATTCATATGTTATATTATTGTTCTCACATATTTTACACTGTCCTACACGGGCCTTCATAGTGAATTTTAACAGAATCTTAACAAGTAACTAGAGACACTGAATTAGGTTATTTCACAGCAACGATCAACTCCAGCTAGACTAGGAAATCATGATAGGTTCTATGCATTTGAACAACCCACAACACGATATGAGGCTAGGTTTTCATCACATATGTTGACATAACATGCTAACATCTGAAGATGATACAATAAGAGTATCGAAAACGTTAATGTAAATTAATAACATTAAGATAAGCAAAGGTGGAAAATAAAATTGCTATAGTTAAATAATATAAGCTTATCGGTATCACCACAAAATGAAACTAAGCCGTTAAAGGGCTAACTCCTACATTTTCCGGAACCTAGTACATTTGACATTTGAATACCGCCACGGCTATAAGTTATAACGGATTTAAATGTGGGACATTCCATTGACACTCTGTACAAGCTTTCAATATTCCATTGCCCGTCTTTTGACTCTGTGAAGAATTTTATTACAATCAAATAAGCTAATACAAGGAATACATATCCTGCCTCAAATATTGTTGCACAGGGAATTATCAAATTCCTCAGTGCGGGAGTAACTTGCGGTGCTGGCATTTGTAGACAATTTCTAGCACAGTTCTATTAAAGCTGTTTACCTCTTTTGATAGCTTTTGAGTTGTGCAAATCATTTAAAGACGGGCGCACCACACTATAGTTTGCATATGCACATGCTGTACGTCCGGCGACTTATCAACGACCGAAACATTCAACGTGTTGAAGAACATTTTTGGAAAACTAATTAGTAAGTGGCACTACTTATTTGCGTCAACGCTTAAGTATTGCTATTCAACGCGGAAATGCAATGAGCGTTTTGGGTACTCTTCCAGAGTCCAGCCATTTGGACGAACTTTTACTCCCTTAAAATTTTTTATCTCTATGTGAATGTTTATATTTAGTTTTTATATATGTGTAATTGTAACGGTGAAAATATTGTTAATCAAATAGATATTTTTTTTTGATAAATGTATATTATTTTTGGGAGTGTTTTTTTGTAAGTAATTTTATGAGGTTGTTATTGATATGCTGATAAATTATTTGTACGAATAAAAAATTAGTAAGTGGTTGTGAATTGACTGAGAAAGTAAATATTATCGTTGGCAGCTCCAAAAATATTATTCACAAACAAATACGGCTTTCGGAAATGTGTGCAAGATGGATGCCCAGAAATCTGACTTAAGGCGTTGCTTACCAGATTACACAAGCTGGCGCATAGCACGATCGAGAGTAGGTCTCTGAGATTCATGACCATTTCTGCCGCTAGGTTCGCTTCGCTGTACTAAAAAATGATGAATAGTTCCATTACTAAGCATTGTGTATCGTGAAAATAGTTTGATTAATTGTGCATTATTGATCGAGTACGAAAATTATAAATATGCCAAGCATATTACAGTCTTATTTGAGATTTATTGATGACTTGTTAAATATCAGTATGCAGATTTTCAGCGCCATTTATTGGAATTTACAATTTTGTTTCCCGAAGGTCTGAATTTGTTGAATTAAAAACTACATTGTTCATATGGTTCATTTACTTCGGCAAGTTGATTCTTTCAGTTCCGTGTTTTTCCTTCAGATTTCGTTCCCTCTAATTTGTTATAATTGCTGAAAGTGAACTACCGGTTTCTGCTACTTTCAGACATTATTATTATTATTATTATTATTATTATTATTATCATCATTATCATCATCATTATCAAAATTAAATTAATATAGTTCTTAGCTTGTCTTGCCTTAAGGCAATCAGTAGCGTTATTCGAGGAAAATAGTATGATTTACCATCATCATTTATAGTGGCGAAATATTCCACAACAATGGTTAATTATTACTGCTGAATATTGGCACATATACGATTTGCATTACTTAGGATACAACATAGGCAGCAATGCGATTTTAACGTTGAGCATGCCGAGTTCAGTGTAACGTACTCCCCTCATCCTCCAAGCCAAATCAAATATTATTACATTACGAGTAATAAATAAATAAATAAATAAATAAATAAATAAATAAATAAATAAATAAATAAATAAATAAATAAATAATAATCATCATCATCAACTTTCAGGTTTAGGCCTTCAAACCTGTTCCGTCCTCAGGGAATATCGTCAGTCCATTTTGTTCTTGGGCGCCCAACATCTCTACGTCCTTTGGGCTTATAATTTAGCATTATTTTGGGAAGTCGCGTTTCATCCATTCTAATTATGTGGTCATGCCAATTTCTCTTCTGTTGTTCTACTCTGTTCTTCATGTTAAATATGTTGAGCTCTGTTCTGATATCAGTGTTCTTTCTGTGGTCTAGGAGAGTAGTCCCTGCAACTGATCTTAGGGATTTCATTTCCGAAGTCTCTATTTTCCTCTTATCTTTCCTATTTAAGGTCCAATTTTCGCATCCATACATTAGGACTGGTGTGGCTACTACTTTATAAAGTTTCAGTTGCGTTTCTTTTGTGGTTTTCTGTCGTAAGTGTCTCCTGATGGTTCCGTATATTCTCCCAAATTTCTGAACTTTCATATTTATATCTTCGTTTTGGTTATATGTCACATTAGACCCTAAATATTTGAAGTTGGATACTTGTTCGATTATTTTATTATTTATAATAATTTTTCATCTAAGTGGATTTTACCCTATAAAGGCCATTATTTTGTCTTCGTAGTAGATATATTCAAGTTGTATTCTGTCATTATGTTATTTAATTTGAAGGATGCCATTTGTAGTCCATCTTCTGTTTCTTCTATGATAGCCTGATCATCAGCGAATAAAATTGTGTTTAAAACTGTATTTCCTAGTTTTATACCCCCCCCCCCGTTATAGTATCTTGCCATCTCTTAATGGCCTCGTCAATATATACACTAAAAAGTGCTGGAGACATCGGGCAGCCTTGTTTAACACCTTGGTTTACTTCAGCTGTTGTGCCTGTTCCATTGTCAATCGTAATTAATGTATTTTGATACAGGCTTTGTATAACATTTATTAAATGGATGGGGTATCCTTTGTTCCTCATTATGTTCCATAGTTTTCCCCGTAAGACTTTGTCAAAGGCTTTTTCGTAATCCACAAATAATATGTACGTTGGTAGAGTGTATTTTCTCCTTTTTTGTATAAGCTGTTCCGTTATAAATATACAGTCAGAACGCGAACGTCCTTTCCGGAATCCGTTTTGTTCTTCTCCCAGCATTACTTCATTTATAATATTCAATCTTCTTGTGATGATTTTCGCGTAAATTTTATAGGCTATATTAAGTAGACTTATTCCTCTGTAGTTGTTGCAGTCATTTCTATTTCCTTTTTTGAAAATGGGCATATTTTGGATATTTTCCACTCAATAAATAAATAATAATTACTACAATTATTCGTTGTGATAAAGTACAATTATCACTGCATGGTGTACCGAAAATTTTACTTTATGTTTTTATTAAATTGACATGTCATGAGTGACGATAGAAAACAGCTCAGGGGAGCGAGATTCAGACATTACTAAAAATGAAATGGGGATCGGGGAGAGCAGATGCGCATGTGCCTATGGGCGGCAAATTCTAAAAAATATTGTCCCTGAGATTCCTGAGATATTTGTTTATGTTTTGGGAAATGGTCAAATTCGAAAACCATTTCTAATCACATATATTGCAGTCTAACTTCCTAATTAATTTCATTCTAACTCCTAATTTAAAAACTGTTTACACACACTAAAATATCATAGCATTTGACTCCTGGATTAACCTAGCACAGGATAGGGACCGATGGCGGGCTTATGTGGGGGCGGCAATGAACCTGCGGGTTCCTTAAAAGCCATTTGTAAGTAACAGGTTAATCAGCAGGCCTATTAGATATTTATTTCACCACTGCAAGGTGTGCAAGAAAAATCGCACATTTGTACTAATCATATATTGTGACTGCCGTTTGATTTAGTAAAAATCATAACACTTCAACGTCAATATATTTTTAAAAAAGAAAGGGATAAGTTAGGCCTACTTACAAATGATTAAATTATGAAGTCAGGCAAATGGAAGATAATACAGTACCTTAATTCATTGGAATAATAATAATAATAATAATAATAATAATAATAATAATAATAATAATAATAATAAATTAATACGTGAAAAGGGTAGACTACAGTGTTCATGTAAAATATATTAAGTTTATTTCATTATTTCCGAAAAGGTACGGTATATGAATTGAACAACAGAAAGGTAGTACCTTAGTTTATAATAATTATGTAATATCTTTTAATATCAAGAATGACAGCCTTTTATTGTAATATAATTGAGACGTAGAAGTTTGGAAATTACGTCTATTATCCATAAAATATTTACGAAGCATTTAATAAGCAACGGTGAGTCCTTTAAATGTCCCAAATGTCAATGTCATTTAGTGTTCTGCTATGAATATTTAGTATAGAACAGCGCTCCGAGCGGCGGAATTGGCATTACGAGGGAACCACTTCAGACCCGTATTTCAAGCGCTATGCGCCAGCTTGTATAATCTCGTAAGCAACGCTTAAGGGTAGACTGATGTGAAAATTAAATTTTTAAAACTATTTTAAGTAGATCTCTGAAATTGTGTACAGTTATCTTGCTGCATATAGATAGTTTATGTACAAAATTTCGTCTCATTTGGTGCAGAAATGCATGAAATATTAACAATTTTGTAATTTTAAATTGTGTAAATTTAGATTTTAAAAAATTGCTACTTCTCCCACAAATTCAAATATTTTTGCTTGAAATTTTGTCTACATACTTGCCAAATCCTCCGAAACAAGACTTACTATACAATTTGTCTTTTTATTTTATTAAAAAGTAATTAAAATATTTTATGCACTAAAGTGTAAAAACAGAAAAAAATTCAATTCGAGCATAAAGAAAAATTAATATTAAAAAAATATGAATGTTAGGTATAATCCTGATAGTAAGTTTTGTTAAGAACACATTCGAAAACCTCTACAAAAATCATGCTTGTAGGAAGAGTGGCATTTTTAGCAATGCAAAATTTACAGAAAATGAAAGTGTAGAAAATTGACTTCAAAGTTTGGGGTGATAAGAATGAACCAGATCTCTACCTTTTTGATTTTCTAGGCATTTTGAAATATATAGGCTAGACTCTTGCGGAAGATTCTAAATAGTCTTAAATTACAAACTTTTTTCACCTGTCTCTTCTTTCTTTTTTCCTTTTTTATTATCTTGATATATTACTTAATCGTTTGTATCTGTATGCCATTCAGTATGATTTTGCTATTGAACACTTTTTTTCTTGTAACCAACATGTATTTTCCTATTAGTGTATTAACTGTATACTATATTTCAAGAAAATTAATAGTCGAATTTATCTCGAGAAGTTTATGTCTTATAAATTGTGTGTGCATATATATATATATATATATATATATATATATACACATATATATACATACATATAAAAAATCCAATGGTGTGAAGTGTACATAATGTAAATATGTAAATAATTGAAGGTATAGACAGTAATGTAAAATGTAAGAAATATGACTATGTTTGTAACCCATCTATGGTTTGCACACATTATGTTCTATTAACAAAAATTATCTTTTGTTCCACAAAATTGGGAGACTATATTACTGCTCCTTTATTTACTTTAAATGCTAGTTCACTTGTGCAACTGCCTTTGTATGTTGTCTGAAC